>NC_085865.1:32651221-32656221 GCF_034702125.1 Engraulis encrasicolus | reverse complement strand
AAGTAACAAACAATGCATCAGTTGAACACTCGTGGCACAATGCCTGCGGTTTTACTACCGTTCCTCCACCGAATGTAAACACACATCGACAGAATCAACTGTCTTTACATGCTTGCATTGTCTGCTCGTGAAAACAGACTGGTACTATGTCAAATAATGATACCAGTGCATTGCCTTTGCAATTTGTGTGAAAATACCAAGCTAACCGGGATAGAAAGCAACATTGCTTAATAATGACCGCAGTGCTTACAATGTAGTGAAAGTAGCCTAATCGCGCAATTTCAAATGTGGCTCGCGACGAGACCTCGGACCTCGGACCTCGCAGAACTCGCAGATGCATGAATACAATGTTGGTTCGTGGCCACTCCCACGCGAGTTTTGACGAGCGCAGTTGCAGAAGTCTAATCTGACCTTAAGCAAGCATTGGTAGGAAAGAAATTACATGTAATAATCCCAAAGACCGTATGTAATGTAGTATGGCAAAAACACAATGTTAGCCCTTACCGGTAATTATCAATCAAGCGGATAATGAGCTATTTGAAGTGTCCTTCACAGGATATTTTGCAGTGTTCTTTCAACACTAAGAGAGAAGGAACAGATACACTATGACAGAATGTTAAATTCAGTTCAATTTGACACTTTCAGTGTTGAATGAGTGCTAATGTAACACTTGGTGTCAAATTTAGATCTCATTTATGGACTGTATTTTTTTTCTCTCTTGACACTGCTAAATGTCTGCAAAAGTCTTTGCACTGCTGCTTTTTCAGAACCAAACTCTGGACAGCTCCTAGTGCAGTGCTGTGCGCAGCAAAGGAGAAATGAGCAAAGTAACTTCAGTGCTGGCTGGCATTTCAGCACCGCAGTAATGGACAGCTACTCCGGCACTTTTCAGACAAAGCTCAAGCACCTTGAGAGTCAGTGAGAGTGTTCAGCTGGGTTATCAGTCTCCATTGTAGTCTCTTAAAGGTGCTCTTAAGAAGACTTCAGAAGAGCAAGAGAACAAGAGATGAGAAAGAAAGAAAGAAAGAAAGAAAGAAAGAAAGAAAGAAAGAAAGAAAGAAAGAAAGAAAGAAAGAAAGAAAGAAAGATATGAAGCAAGCAAAACATGAAGTAAGCAAGGAAATGAAAAGAGCTGAAAGAATGCTTAAATAAGAACTTAGAAGAAAAAAAGAAATAAAGAAAGGAAGAAAGGTAAAAGAAAGGAAAAAAGAATGGGCGAAAATAATGAAAGAAAGAATGAATGAATTAATGGATATAAAGGCGGGAATAAAAAAAGACAGTGTGAAAGCCGTAAATGGGCCAACATCTGATCACAGAGCGAGTTTTCATGTGCGACACGCATGACTGTAACGCTAGAAGAGAAGGGATTTGTTCCAAGAGACCTTGAAAGAGAGAGAGAGAGAGAGAGAGAGAGAGAGAGAGAGAGAGAGAGAAAGCCACAGGCGGCTGAGACAGACAGATGTCACGGGAGGTACGCACTGACCTGACGAGCGTTCAGAACTGGGCCAGCGTATGCAGAGCGCACCATCTATTTGGCGTAGTAGCGTGCTAATTTTACTCAAATGCTAATCAGATAGGAACAAATGAGCGTTGTGGGACGTTAGCTATCCGAGAGGAGTGTTTAAAAAGCCAGTGGCTCGGGTCAAAGCAAAGTTAAAATTAAACACTCTGGCGCCTGTTCCTCTACCCCAAGCACACTATCAGGACAGACATCCTCACACACTTTGGCCCCTTAGCCCTACGCCTTTCCCCTTGCCCTCTGTTTTACGCATTCATATGTAGGGGTAGTGGTGTCCCAATTCACATAAGGACAGAGGGACTGAGTGTCCAGAGGCAGACTCCAAACAGAGGGGTAGCAGAGGGGGACCGATTTCCCCGAATGTATTGTGAATGCCTTTAAAAAAATAGATGGCATCCAGAAAAGGTTGTGTTTCAAGCCCTACCCCTTACTGCTCTGTTTGAGGGGATGAGTTGCAAGGGGAAGGCGTAGGGGTAGTAATTAGAAATGGGATTACCCCGAAGAGTAAAACAGAAAGAAAGAAAGAAAGAAAGAAAGAAAGAAAGAAAGAAAGAAAGACAGACAGACAGACAGACAGACAGACAGACAGACAGACAGACAGACAGACAGACAGACAGAAAGAAAATAAAGAAAGAAAGGAAGGAAGAAAGAAAGACACGCAAATAATCTAAGATTTTACTGAACAAGAGGAAGAATGAAGAGAAAAACAAAAACAATCGGGCCACTGGTTTGGTGCAACAGTACAGTAATTGTAGGCTTTGCCACTATCTTCCACAGACTAGAAAATGTCAAGGAAGCAGCGGGCAGAGGCCTGTGAAGAGAGAAGCAAGAGATAGAGAGAGAGAGGGAGTGAGAGAGAGAGAGAGAAAGAGAAAGAGAGGTAGAGAGAGGGAAAGCAAAAGAGAAATAGAAAGAGGAATAGAAAGAGATGGAGAGAGCGCGAGATAAAGAATGAGGAGCTGTATAAATGTGGTGTAGACAGCAACAGTCATCTTCCTCCTTCCTAGGTCTAGATGGAGGGAGGGCTAGATGAAGGGGAGAAGGCGGTTGGGATGCAGGGACCTTGTTAGTGGCACTTGGCACTATGGTGTCCGCTCCGCTCCGCTCGGCGAGCTTGTTTTTTGTTGCTCTCCTTTCGAAAGGGGGGAAGAGTGATGGCGGATGAGCCCCATGCTGCTCTGATTCACTCTTTTTATTGTTGTTGTCCTCTATTTTGATGTGCTCTGGCCCGTATCTCTCTCTCTCTCTAAAACCTTGGCAGCTGTTAGTGTCAATCCAATTTGAAAATTTAATATTTTTACCTGCCAATACCATTTCTCTACCTGGAACGGTTATACGCACACAAAAGACTCGCACAAACGAAGACATGCGGCAAAAGAAAAATCAAACAAAAGAAACAAACTCAAAGGAAAGGAAAGTGTCTGCATGGATTCGAATGATGTGGGTGGGCAGCTGTGGTATTATTAATAGTGTGGCTCTCCTGCAGTAGAGTGCACTTGACCTTTTTTAGTTTTCTGAGAGCACAAGGGAGTTTGTGTGCATTTGACTTAGTAGAGAAGATCAGATGAAGATGCAATTCCTTTGTGCACAGATTAGGGCTGCACGATAATGGAAAAAATCATAATCACGATTATTTTCATCAAAATCGTAATCACGATTATTAATGATGATTATTGATTTTTTGCAGATTTTTTAAGAAAATTATAACAAGATGAAATATAACCAAGAATTAACTATATACGGGATGAGCAAAATAAAACGAATTGTAATAATTCTGTAAAGGCAATAGCATGAAACTTAGGTGGACAGATTTCTGGCTTCAAGGACGCTCTCAAAAGTAGGTCACTATTGCCACGATTAAATCACGATTAAAATTTCGACTTCGATTTCACTAATTTATCACGATTTTCGATTATTTTCGATTAATTGTGCAGCCCTAGCACAGATCATCATCTAGACTTAGGTTCGAACCTAATACACACTATATCACATCTATATCACAGGCCTTCACTAGACTTTCCAATGATGTCCACAGTTAAAGGCAAGGATTAGAATTACACCAACTTCAGCTTCATGAGCATTCCCCCCTCTCACACTCTCTTTCTTTTTAATCTATACAAAAATGAATGATTACTGTACATATTTCTGGTGACAATATTGTGTACATGCTAAGACTTGGCCAAGTAAGAAAGAAATGTCAAGTTAATAAAAGAGTGTAAAAAAATCTCTCTCTCTCTCTCTCTCTCTCTCTCTCTCTCTCTCTCTCTCTCTCTCTCTCTCTCTCTCTCTCTCTCTCTCTCTCTCTCTCTCTCTCTCTCTCTCTCTCTCTCTCTCACACACACACACACACACACACACACACACACACACACACACACACACACACACACACACACACACACACACACACACACACACACACACACACACACACACACACACACACAGGTCTGCACGCAGATGAATGATTGCTGCTTATATTTCTGGTGACTACTTTGTGGACATTTTGAGACATTCCAGTCTTGGTCAAGGCAGAAATGCCAAATCCAAAAAAAAAAAATCTGCCGCCACCTCCATCTATAACAGCGGTTCCCAAACTTTTTCCCCTGCGCACCCCCTTGTACATTTCAGTGTGGTTCGCGCACCCCCTAAGCGAATATTTTGATGTGCTGATGGCCACGCAAGTATGATTCACTGTGCATTCACAGCACATTATGCACAGTTGTTTTGGGGAAACCTCTTTTCCAATAAAAACTCACATATCCACCATTGCTCTATTTAGCTCGTGCACCCCCTTATGGTTGGCCGCGCACCCCCAGGGGTGCACGCACCACAGTTTGGGAAGCCCTGATCTAAGCAAAGCTCTCAGGCTGTCATGGCCTTTCTAACCTGAAAACGCAGAAGTAATTTAAGAGGGCAAAAAAATGCTTTCCATCTAAAGAACAAAAGCGTAAACAATAAAGAAAGAATCTAAGTAAGTAAAGTAAGTGAAGTAAGTAACAGCCCCCGCCTCCACCACCGCCACACCACCCTCTTGCTCTCTCTCCTCCCTCGCTGAAACGTTCACATTTAGCTAGTGCTTAAGCGTTTTTTTGCTCGGCTCCAAAACCCATTTGCTTAATGGCTGCGATGGGCAGGGGAGCGTGGTGCCTCCCCAGCTTCCCTCCCCGGCTCTAACACATTGCAGAGCGGAGCAGAGCAGAGGAAAAGCAGAAGCCGAGTAGCACAGCTGAACGTAGACAGCCAGCCAGCTAGCCTTAATGCAAGCACAAGCAGAGGCTGCATCTGATTGCCATCATCTCATATTTATGGCACCTTGCCTCGCCTCGCTCCCTCCCAGGGACGCTGGCAGATTTGGCCGGGCACAAGACAAAATCATCTAAAAGCCGCGCCCCCAACCAATGTAGGCCTATACAATAAAATTAGAACCCAATTCTGATGGCCCTAAGGTGGCGCAAATGGTAGGGTACCATTTACGCGG
>NC_085865.1:32633721-32648721 GCF_034702125.1 Engraulis encrasicolus | reverse complement strand
CACAAAGAGGAGGGAGACAGCAGCCAGGACGTACGTGTCAAAGACAGACAGGAGGGGTAGGCAAACCCTAGCATGATTATCATTGACTTTCAAATCTCTTTGAGACTTGGTCTGACTAAGATATCCTAACAATTAATATTTCCCAAACAACATAATTCACCCGCCTCCCTTGGTTTGCTACTGATTATTTGTTTCCCAACAAAGTGGGAGGAGTTCCTGATTTTTCTGGAGCTCAGAAATGATATTTGTATTGCTCCTGGCCTGACTAGAAGCAACACTAAAGGTGTTGTGTCTCTAGGAGGGCATGGCATGGCTAGGCAAACCCTGGATAATGATGACAAAAAATTGGGTCAGTTCTGGGCGGGGGCATCCAAAATCATTATGAAAATGTATACTGAGTGATATTTAAAAATTGCCAGGGTCACTGGCAGCTTTGGCTGGGCCTGGGACAAAGTCATCTGAAAGGCACCCCCACTTAGTACAGCCAATAGAATGGGAACCCAATTCTGGGCCCTCCCTCTCCCTGGGCCCGGGACAACTGACCCTTTTGTCCCTCCCTGCTGCCCTCCCTGAGAACTGTATCAACAATAACTGCTCCTGTCATTCCTAAAATTAGTCCCCCTAAAAGAGGAGAAGTGCAGAGGCGGGCAAAACCAGTTCGCAAGTTAGAGTCCTGCCATACCGTATGTCTCTTTAGCCTGCACTGTCAACACTGGAGACTTCGCTAATGAGACCATCTATCGGGCTGAAAAGTCCAGCGAAAGGGCTGGAAAAAAGTTACTGGACATTTACTGTCAGAATAAAGGTAGGCTACAGGTAAGGAGCAGCTCAACCTGCTTCTGCGCTACTGTGGTGCTGGACATGGAACAACTACGCAAAGTTGGAGGCCACAACACTGACAAGTGACACCCTTCTACTAAAAAGACTTCAGGTGTCAGTCTGGCTCTGTATGGGGGAGGGTAGCATCTAAAATAATAATGGAAAAGAAATGGAAAGGGATAGTGCACCATGCTAAGTCATATTTGGGTCATAGTCTGGCCTTGGTCATTCCCCATCCTACCCCATCTCTTGCTCCGGCTTATTTTTCTCTCTCTTCTCATTATGTCCTGTCATTACAATATATATAGTACAGTGCCCTCCATAATTATTGGCACCCCTGGTTAAGATGTGTTTTTTAGCTTCCAATTATTTTATTTTTTTTCTAAATAATATGGGACCTTAATGGAAAAAAAGAGAAAAATCCAACCTTCAATACAAGTGCATTTATTCAGTGGGGAAAAAATCCCACATAAAGAAATAATTATTTGACATCAAATAATGTGTGTCACAATTATTAGCACCCCTGGTGTCAATATTTTGTACAACCCCCTTTTGCCAACAAAACAGCACCTAATCTTCTCCTATAATGTTTCACAAGATGGGAAAAGACAGAAAGAGGGATCTTCAGCCATTCCTCTTTGCAGAATCTCTCTAAATCATCCACAGACCTGGGTCATCTCCTCTGTACTCTCCTCTTCAGCTCACCCCACAGGTTCTCAATGGGGTTGAGGTCAGGGGACTGAGATGGCCATGGGAGGAGCTTGATTTTGTGTCTGGTGAACCATTTCTGTGTAGATTTGGCCATATGTTTAGGGTCATTGTCTTGCTGAAAGACCCAGTGACGACCCAGCTTCAGCTTTCGGGCAAAGGGCAACAGATTTTGATTTTAAATGTCCTGGTATTTCAAAGCATTCATGATGCCATGCACCCTAACAAGGTTCCCAGGGCCTTTGGAAGCGAAACAGCCCACAGCATCACTGACCCACCCCCATACTTCACAGTGGGTATGAGGTGCTTTTCAGCATGCGCATCTTTCGTGGTACGCCAGACCCACTTAGAGTGTTTGTTGCCAAAAAGCTCAATCTTGGTCTCATCTGACCAAAGCACACGGTCCCAGTTGAAGCCCCAATACCGCTTGGCGAACTCCAGACGCTTGCGTTTATGATTGTGAGTGAGGAAAGGTTGTCTCCGTGCATGCCTCCCAAACAGCTTGTTGGCGTGTAGACAGCGCCTGATGGTTGATTTGGAGACTTTGTGACCCCAGGATGCAACCATTTGTTGTAATTCTGTAACAGTGAGCTTTGGAGATCTTTTGATTTCTCTTACCATCCTCCTCAATGTGCGTGGTGGCAAAATAAACATGGGTCCTCGTCCAGGCTTGTTTACCACTGTTCCAGTTGTTTTGAACTTCTTAATTATTCCTCTCACAGTGGATATGGGCAGCTGCAGTTGAGTGGCAATCTTCTTGTAGCCTCTGCCTGACCTGTGAAGGTCGACGCACATCTGCCTCACTTGTATGCTGTGTTCCTTTGTCTTTCCCATGTTTAAGAGTGGATAAGAGAAATGGCCTCGGTGTCACGTCATGTTTATACCCCAGGGAAACAGGAAGTGATGAATTACTAATTAAATGTTCCTACATACTCTGGTAAACTTTGTAAACTACTGTAGAAATGACAGAAATGCTTCAATTATATTTATTTCCTGGGAATTGTTAAGGGTGCCAATAATTGTGGAACAGGTGATTTAATGAAAAATAATTATTTTTTAGTCAGGGATTTTTTTATTTTCTTACAATTCATTTGAGTTGAAGGCTACATTTTCCTACAATTTTCAGTGTGACAGTATTCTTCTGCAATAAACACTGAATTTATTTTAAGGCTTTTAACACCTCTCAACCAGGGGTGCCAATAATTGTGGAGGGCACTGTATGTAATGTATGTATGTATGCTACTTGACACCTTAATTTCCCCCTGGGATCAATAAATGATACTCTACTACTCTACTACTCTAAAGGCTCAAAAAACATAAAAACAAATGGAAAAGAAAAGGTGAAATGAATAAGCCTAATGTAAGAGTGGCGCCAAGCTGCTACCACTTGCCTTTGCTACACCGGGCAGACAGCGGAGACCATTATGACATGTCCGCCAGGCAAGGAGGAAGACAAGAGGCAGAGGTGTGGGGGGCAGGGGTGCCAGGCAAGGAGGAAGAGAAGAGGCAGGGGTGTGTCAAGGCAAGGAGGAGGAGAAGAAAATAGCCCAAATGTGAGGGGAGGGTAACGAGAGAGCACCACCTGTCTTCTCTTTATCTTTACCCCCCCCCCCCCCCCCTTCTCCCCCCCTCCCCCCCCCCCCCCCCCCCCCCCCACCCCCCCCCCCCCCCCCCCCCCCCCCCCCACCCCCCCCCCCCCCCCTCCCCTAGCTTTCTCACACTGTCCTTCTGCACCCCCACCCCCTCTCTCTTTCTCTCTCTGTCTATTGACTTCTGACTTTTAAAAACCCTTCGGAAATCATTTGAAGCCCCCACTAAAGTGCCACTAAAAAGTCAATTTCAGCCTTTGAAAAGAAGGCAACCAAAAGCCATTAATGGAAATTACCCATCATTTGCTCCCCCATTTCTCTCTCTGCACTCAGCCAAATGATTTCTCTATCTACTGGTCGGGGGCACACATGCACCGAAGGTTTAAAGCAACATCGATCAGAACTGGTGCCAGTGTCTGTGCCCGGACCAGTTACGCTCTGCAAGTGCTTGCCTGTGAACCACCTGCTTTCATACTGGGCTCCTAACCCTGTCCGTATGTGACCATTTTTTACCCATTTGTGGCCACGGTTTGCAGAGAAAAAAACAAGTTTGTTTCGGTTTTTCATCATGAACCAACTTTCCGGTTCCCAAACGCTCAGACATGCAGCGCAAACATCCCGGCCAGTTCGAGATTAGGTGTGGGAAGAGGCCACGGCACAGCTCTCTGTCGGCCTGAACGAGCCTTGAGTAATCTCCATTGTGGTTTCCCTACAGGTGAAAAGATGAATTGCTTCTTATTTGATTGAGAAAGAGAAAGAGATGTGTGACAGATGGACGCACCGACTGATGGAAGGACAGAGAATAGTAAGCCGTCAGTACCTTTACTAGTCAGATGGCCATTATACATTATACATTCTGTGACCTGTCTTGGAGGAGCTGTCATTCAACGGCGCATTGCGCCCGCCCCTTCCTCGTTGGAAAGTCTTTAAAAAAACTGTCAGAAACACAAACTCACACCTACACCTGACGAAGACCAGACTGGTCGAAACGTTGTGTTTAATAAACTGGGAGCAACAACAGTGTGCGGACCTTCTTTCTTTTCTTGTTTCATCGTGTTTAAGTCCGGCACCTGTTTTATCTGGATGTGCGCGCTCTCCAAAACGCTATTGTGGCCTTTGCCACCTTTTCGTTAATGGTCAATCCATCTGGCTCACTGACTATAGGTAGAGGAATAAAAAAACTGCTTTTCTGTTCTGTTAAATATGGAGATCATGTCAGCAGCAGCCTACCGTGTAGTCCAGCCAAACCATTAATTTGCTGTGTGGAGGAGTGGCGGTTCCCAAACTGGGCCTGAGTCAGCAGAGGGCTGGTGTCCGTAATTGGCCAGGCTCTGAAGGACAAACGCAGGCTGTGTCAGCACTAATTGACTTATCTCCATGGTGATGCGCTACCTACCACAGTGGCGCAGAAGCCCACTTGGTTTTTTGTTTCGTTTTTTTTCTTCTGCCCACCTCTCCCCCACCGTCAGTCCTAACTCTTATGCACCTGTATTCATGCTTATGTTGATGTATTTTTATTTCAACTTAGTATCATAAATGTATTTTTATAATAACTTAGTGTTGTCCTCTTTTGCTTTGTACAAATGCAGTGCTTGAATGCTTGACTTGTGTACTGTGAGATTAATGTTCAATTGTTTAAATACCTGTGATGAAACGTAAGACAAATTTTCACATGGTGGACACTAAAATATTCGTATTTGTATTCGTATACACCTCTATAAACAACACCGCATCAAACACACAGACAGACCAACACACACGCACGCGCACGCATGCGCACGCGCGCACACACACACACACACACACACACACACACACACACACACACACACACACACACACACACACATCCTCTCCTTCTGTGCATCACCAACCCACCAGGTTGGAAGGAAGACTGAGCTCTAGTGTTGTGTTTGTTTGTTTGTTTGTTTGTTTGTTTGTTTGTTTGTTTGTTTGTTTGTTTGTTTGGCCTAGCATACATACATAGGGTTTGCCTGTGAATAAGCCCTGAGCTCAGCTCAGTTCAGCGGGCTCAGTAATCGGCATGCTGTTTTGCATATCATCAGCTGGGGACCAGTGACGCGTGAACTGCGGCAGACTAGAGCACACTGTACTGTAGTTCGGCACTTTAAGGATGTGTGTGTGCTGTAACTCAGATGGCTGGGTGGGTGTGAATAAGGCACGAGGTAGAGCCGGCTCGGAAAGGTTAATGTTGTATGCTGAAGTGATAGATCATACCTCCAAGATATTCATCCAGACCTTTCCAAGTGCATTGCCAGATATAATTTCGAGGAGCAGACCACTATCTCAAATAAGGCTAGCACACAATTCCTTGCACATGGTACATACATGTAAGGCACTGAGAAACTGATTGATTGGAGCTCAAGAACACTAGCCTTGTAGATCAACTCACATTTTTTATAAACTAGTCTAACCAAGTCTATATGCTAAATAGAAAACAGTTAAAGATTCACTGATCCGGTGCCATAAAGATTCAACTGGAGTCAATTATGTCATAGGAGTGGTAGTAGTAGTAGTAATAGTAGTAGTAGTAGTAGTAGTAGCAGTGGTAGTAGTAGTAGTAGTCAGGGCTCTAACACCAGACAACCAGCCACATACTGGTGAAAAATCACTTTGGCTGGTAGCCACTTGGGTGTGTGTGTGGGGCGGTAAGATAAACATCCACTATACATTTGGCTGGTGATGAAAAAAGTTAATTGAGGGCCCTGGTAGTAGTAGTAGTAGTAGGCTAGTAGTAGTAGTAGTAGTAGTAGTAGTAGCAGCAGCAAAGATTCTTTAATTCTAATTCATTAAGATCGTCTCTGGTAGTAGTAGTAGTAGCAGCAGCAGCAGCAGCAGCAGTAGTAGTAGTAGTAGTAGTCACTTTATTGCACACATCCACTACACCCGTCTCCAAAAGAGTTGTCGCCTATCCATCTGTTTGGAATAACAGCTAATAACCTGACTTTCAATTAATCACTTGGCTTCAGAAGTCACTTGGAGACGGGTGTACATGACACCTCTAGTGTATGTCCAAATGGTATATGTACAGTAATTCAACGGATATGAAACAGTAAATGTCAATGGAAACTCAGCCTGACCCTCCATATGGAAGGATAGTGCAGTATGAGTAGCTGGTTCACCAAGCCACAGGAACACCACCAGCCATATGAATAAATATCAGACATTATTGCATCAGCAGCGGTATGCATGTTTCAGTGTGTGCAAAGAGGTAGGTCACGGCAGCCAAGGGTTAAATAAGGTCTGATTCGGGAACACATTCAGCAACGGGTTGAATATATGAATATGTGTATAGACACACACACACACACACACACGCATGCACGCACGCACGCACGCACGCACACACGCACGCACGCACGCACGCACGCACACACACATACACAGTAACCCTGTGAGCAATCAATATCTAATAAAACTCTAGGCAAGGTCATTATAAGGAGTGCAACGGAAAATAGTGTTTCCATGGCAGAGAGAGCCGGCCCCTGAATATATGCTGGATGGTAAAATATTAAAGGTGAGATTGCAGAAGAGGGATTCGGTACAAGACAACGCAATAAAACCACTCATTAAAAATCAGACCCTCTGAAGACACTTGATACGGTACAGGAAAAAGATAACCATTCAGTCTGCGTTCCATGAGGATCAAACAAATGATCTTAACTATCTATCTAAACGTATTCCCCCACCTGTTCTAATTTCATACGGCACACACTGCATCTTTTTCTACAGGCATGAGTAGTCTGGTATGTCAGTACTGGCATAAGCAGGCATACGCTCCCAAAGAAACCCGAGGAACTAAAGCAAAACTGAATTATTGGTGCTACATAGTGCAGACACACTTAACGTGGGCCTGAAGGACAGGTGTGGGCAATTTAGGAGACGGAGGGGAGGACGAAATGAAAGAGACAAGATAAGACAAAGAAAGACAAGGTGACGGAGCCAGGGCAGAGCAAAGAGAAACAGATGAGCAGAGAGAGAGAGAGAGAGAGAGAGAGAGAGAGAGAGAGAGAGAGAGAGAGAGAGAGAGAGAGAGAAATAAATGGAGAGAGAGAGAGACAAACACGATGCAAGATGGAAAGGAAGGGGAAGTGAGGCAGACAGCGGAAGAGAGGAAAAATAGAGCAAGAGAGTGAGTGTGATATATAAAGGGAAAGAGAGCGAGAAAGAGAGAGAGAGAGAGAGAGAGAGAGAGAGAGAGAGAGAGAGAGAGAGAGAGACAGAGACAGAGAGACAGAGACAGAGATCAGAAGAAAAAGAAGCAATGAGGAATGACTAGACAGGACGGAGGAATATGCTCAACCAGTTGTTTAACCCCGGAGCCTAATGTGTCAGTCCATCTATTCAGTCTTGCTGTCTATCTAGAAGAGTGCTGCTGTGCCGTTTGAATATAAAAACTATAGCTGCAAGCAGCAATGCGGGGCCAAGCAGTTAATCAGCCTAACTTGCCATGCCAAGAGAACTGACCAATTACATTACACTAGTTGACACTTTTATCCAAAACAACTTGCCTATATTGCAGGGCATTGCAGTCCCTGCATAAGTGTGATGAGATGCCTTGCTCAATGGCACTCTAAAGGCAGGAATTGGTACTGGTTGAATGGAATCTGCAACTCTGTGATATTCATTTCCTCACCATTACTCCACGACTGCCTACAAATTACAAATTACATTGATAATTTGCCCCCACTCTACTTACCATTGCCCTACCTGTGCATTCATAACTATTGTACCTAAGCCAATTGCGTACTCTACTTAACTGTCCATATTCTACTTACCCATAACCACTTTCCTTTATTCTGTACTATATTACACTTAATTATTTGCTTTTCTAATTACATGACAAATAGCAGAATGCTGCCCTCAGTTTATATTGAGTCAGCTTAACAAATCTCAAGACCCTCAAAAATTCATACGCAGCACATCAACAGATAAGAGGTCTGATACTCAGAAGAAATTGAATTCAATTGAACAATTGAAGTGCTCATAAGCACTGACGCCATGGAGGGGTAAAAGGATTGATAAGGGTGGGATTGAAACCTTGTGATCTACAATCTAACTTCTATACTATTACTGTGTTTCTCAACGGGGGCTCTACATCCTCCCAGGGGGTGTTAGGAAGCCCTGTGGAGTTGTTGAGAAGAATACAGCTGAGAGGGGGTAATGCTTTATTTGCAATTGGGTGGCCATCAGTTTTATTTTATATTTTTTTAATTGTTATATGGATGTTGTTAGGCTTATAGTGAGGTGAAGGCGGCGTTGGGAGATTTAAGATAAGGTTAAGGGGGCGTTTGTTCAAAAAGCTTGAGAACCACTGGGCTAGGGAATAGATGGGAGAAGAGAGGAGGGGGTAGAAGCGTAGTTGTGGGACAGGGTGGTTAAGGACCATATGCCTCAGTGAATGAATGTGATTTCAGGTGCTTTTTGAACGTAGCCAGAATTCCACAGTTCAATTCAACTCACAAGCCGGAGTACTACGTCACAATCTAGACTGCAAAACGCAAAGATTCAGGGAGGTAACCAAGTGTAAACCTGCAGTATAGTATCTCTCCTCCCCCCTTCTCTCTCTCTCTCTCTCTCTCTCTCTCTCTCTCTCCCTCTCTCTCTCTCTCTTCACTTCAACCTCTGTTAATGTCTGTTGTATATACCATATGTGTTTTGGAATGTTCATGTGGCCATGTGAGTATTTATAAAAATATGCTTGACCTTAATTTCCCTCTTTGGATTAATAAAGTTACGATAAGTTAAGTTACTCTACTCTACAAAGAGACCTTCAACAGTCCTTTATTGTGAACCATAAGTGTACTCTACATTACATGCATGTTGATCCTTCCACTAATTCACCATAAAAGGGAGTAAACCTCTCCTTCCGCATTCCCAACATCACCCCCCATATCCCTGATCATTACCACCTGAAAATTAACTTACCACCATTACAGATTGACCAAAGCCCCTTATCTAAACACTATTTTGTCTACAGAGAGAGAGAGAGAGAGAGAGAGAGAGAGAGAGAGAGAGAGAGAGAAATCACAATTGACTTCTTATTAATAATAATGTGTTTCTCATATGTAATTGTGCTTTTACTATTTGTATACAGAAATGATGCTTGTAAACTTAAACTTAAGTTTACTTTCTATACTGCTTTTCCCCCAGTTGTGGGCTGCTACAAACCACATGTAATGGTTATTTTACAGTAAACACAGAAATATTCATTTTTATATATACATAGTCAATAGGAGGAACTGACAAAATTAGAGAGAGAGAGAGAGAGAGAGAGAGAGAGAGAGAGAGAGAGAGAGAGAGAGAGACAGACAGACAGACAGACAGACGGAGACAGTAGTGCTACTTGCTACCTACTGCTACACTGCTATTGTTCTCTCTCACAGTAGTGCTTCTTCCTCCCTGTGTGTGTGTGTGTGTGTGTGTGTGTGTGTGTGTGTGTGTGTGTGTGTGTGTGTGTGTGCGTGTGTGTGTGTGTGTGTGTGTGTGTGTGTGTGTGTGTGTGTGTGTGTGTGTGTGTGTGTGTTTGCTGCTCTGTCTGTGGGTTAGCACACACACGTAACATGACACCCCGCGCGTGTGTCCCCTCTGTGTATGTGTGCTAAGCACACACACATGCTTAAGTGTGTGTCACTAACTGACCCTTCTGTGACCCCGCGTCAGGCCAGAGGATGGGGTATGAGACATTCCAAAATGTTCCTCCATGAACAACACAAATTTGAATGGCTGCTGTGAGCAGATAGTTTTGTCAATCGCCATGAAAATCATTATCTGGATGCATCATAGTCTGAAGATGACCTGTGTCCCAATATTTAGAAAATCCGGGATACGGTTGGAAAGCTACAGGCAGATATGGAGCAAACACTTTGACCTGCTGGTGGCGCTAGAGGGAATGAGCTAGGAGCCTGCATTTTTTTTGTGGTAGGTCATGGGATGGACTACTATGTGTGTAAAAAACCCCAGCCTAATTCGACAAACGGTTGCTGAGATATGACCTCACTTCCTGTATTGCCACTTTTATGACAATTTTGATTGGCTGTCACGGCTAAACGATAAAAGATATCCAATATTCCTTGAGACCCCATGTGTAGCTCAGTCCGGAGATACTATATACCAAGTTTTGGGCGAATTGGTCAAACATTGCGGGAAAAATAGCATTTTTATTGAATTTCACAAAATTCTAATTTGCGGGAAAACTATACACGCAGGGTACAATATCATCACTAGTTCTCGGATTTGTCCTGGGCCAAGGATTCCAGGGATACAAACCAGCGGTTCAAAAGTTACAAGCAGAAATGTACCTACAACTTTGACCTGCTGGTGGCGCTAGAGCGTTGGGGCTGGGGACCTATAAATCGCTGCGGGTAATGTTGATGCTGCCTCGAATATGTGTGCCAATTTTCATAACTTTCCTATGTACGGTTCTATGGGCTGCCATAGACTTGCAGAGGGAGAAGAATTTTGACTGGAGTCAATGAGGGAACTAAAACACTAGGGGCCTTCGCCAGCTTCGCTGCTTGGCCCCTAACTAGTGGCCTGAAGAGAATGTGCTGCGATGTGTTGCCGGCTGGTGATGAATCTTTGTCCTCGTACAAAGACAACAGACATGGAGAGAAGATGCACATATCCATTCCCTCTCATTTGATTAGGAAATGACACACACTGGCGAATATGCAAACAGACCTAGGCACACGAGACAGCCGTGAGGCATTTGTTTCCTATGTGTTATGGCCAGGGACACCGACAAGGGGGGACAAAGGGGTCCAGGGCCCTGGGAGATAGGGGGTCCATTATTGGGTCCTCATTACATTAAATGTATTGGATGAGAGGCCCTTTCAGATGACTTTGTCCTGGGCCCAGCCAAAGCTGTAAGCGGCCCTGGTTATGGCTACTGATTCGGGCAATAGAGGATAGGTGGAGGTGTGTTTTTGGAGATGCAAGAGAAATAACAGATGGAACACAGGCGGAAATGTAATAAAACAATACGCAAGCAAAAAGAGAGACAGAAGGAACATAAAGAATGAAGGGATGAGTGGAGAGGAGGAAAAGTATGCAAAGAAAGAGGTGGGGAGGGGTAGAAAGAGGGAACACACACACACACACACACGCACACACACGCACACACACACGCAGAGCCGTAATTGGCCTCTCTCACACCACACACACACACACACACACACACACACACACACACACACACACACACACACACACACACACACACACACACACACACACACACACACACACACACACACACACACTACAGAATTACCAAGAGGAAGTATTCGGAGAGATGGGTGGAAAAAGAGGGGGGAAAGAAATAGAGAATGAATAGAGCATGTGAGATAGCAGAAGGGGGGATTGTAGAAAGGAGGGAGAGAGAAAAAAGACTGGGGGTGAGAGACTGGAGCTGACTGTTTGAAGGGGTGGAAGGAAAGGAGTAAGACAGAGAACTAGAGGTAGGGAGAAGGGCATTTGCATGCAGGTAAACAGGTTCTGATCGTACATGCTGTGCAAATGTCTGACTTTTTTTCTCCAGAAAATCACCGTCTTGTTCCCAGGAGAAAGGCTGTTGTCGACTCAGATAGAGGACCCCGAGAACAGGAGAGCGAGAAAGTGTGTGTGTGTGTGAGAGAGAGAGAGAGAGAGAGAGAGAGAGAGATAGAGGGAGAGAGAGAGAGTGAAAGAAAGAGACGGAAAGAGGGAGAGATAAAGTCACAGGGGAAAGAGGCAAGAGCCAAAGGAGAGAACGAGATAGAGAGAGAGAGAGGAGACAAGAGGAGAGGATAGGAAGAGAGAGGAGGTGGGATAGGGCATGGGACATAAATGAATAAGAAAAGAGCGAGGACGAGAAGGAGGGAGAGAGAGAGAGAGAGAGAGAGAGAGAGAGAGAGAGAGAGAGAGAAGAGTGCAAAGGCAAAAGAGTATGAAAAAAAGAAGCAAAGAAAGAGTAAGAATGAAAGAGAGAGCGAAATAGCTCCTCATTGGTCCACTATTACCTGCACAACCTCCTCCATGGGCTCTTCTCCTACATCGCCACGGCAATGAGCCAGATGGGGGATGACTGGGCAAAACCACTTGACCTTCCTCCTGTTGCCAAGGGAACGCCCCTAACTCCCAAAGACATTTTGATTGGCCTGTTACGCACCTGTCGAGCCTATTTATTCTAAGCGAGCATTTGCAAGTTAAGATAGCCTCAGTTACACACACGCCCACCCACTTACTTTCTATCTCCCTCACACAAGACAAATAACTGCCAGTCACAGCAGTTACTATAGAAGGGGTTCCCAAACTGTGGGCCAGGACCCCTAGGGGGGTCATAGTTATAGCAGAACGGGGGTCGCAGACAGAAGGGATATTTGCATTAAATCAGGAAATCCACAGGTTTACCGCTAACATAATTTGGATGGTAACACTTGTGCTATCGTTAATAGATGTATTTGCATTCTTGTGAATTTCTAGCATTCTTAACGTACAAACTATCAATGGAAAATCTAAAAATACTAATGGGCGAAAAAAAAAATGCCTTAGAATATGGAGGGTGGGGGGTCACAAAAAATATTCTCGGGTCCAGAAGGGGGTCCCCACAGAAACAAAGGTTTGGGTACTGTATTATAGCTTCAGTTATTTTATAAGATGATCTGTTAATCCTTTACGTAAGTAATGATGGTAATTTAAAAACATCCAAGTATATGGACATGGAGATGCAAACATCTCAGGGGTTTGTGTTTATTGTGCATGTGGTGTGAGTGTGTGTGTGTGTGTGTGTGTGTGTGTGTGTGTGTGTGTGTGTGTGTGTGTGTGTGTGTGTGTGTGTGTGTGTGGTGTGTGTGTGTGTGTGTGTGTGTGTGCGCGTGTGTGTGTGTGTGTGTGTGTGTGTGTGTGTGTGCGTGTGTGTGTGTGTGTGTGTGTGTGTGTGCGTGTGTGTGTTTGTGTCATCATGCATCTGTGACTGTGTGTGATGTATACAGTATAGAACAAGAAGGCGGGGGTGTCATGTGGCATGTTGGCCTTGCGCAAATAATGTGCAATTCAGTCGGATTTCAGTGCTATTGTCCAGCTGAGAGTTCAGCTGATCCCAGTGTGTGCGTGTGTGCGTGTGTGTGTGTGTGTGTGTGTGTGTGTGTGTGTGTGTGTGTGTGTGTGTGTGTGTGTGTGTGTGTGTGTGTGTGTGTGTGTGTGTGTGTGTGCGTGCATGCGTTTGTCTGTGTGTGTGTGTGTGTGCGTGTGTGTGTGTGTGTGTGTGTGTGTGTGCGTGTGTGTGCGTGTATGTGTGTGTGTGTGCGCGTGTGGGTGTGCACACGGCACACATCTATATGTACGCGTACACATTCATCTGTCGCCATGTACGGTACCACGCACATTTGTTTGCAGTCAGAGTCAGGGCCACATCTCCCCATGTCAAGGCCCAATGAACATGAAAATGTGGATGCTGTGGAGGCCCCTATGGACATGCATGACAGTCCAGTGAATAGCATTAAAGGGGGGGGGGGCAGTGAGACATCTGCATTAGAATGCTTCACTATTTGTCACATAAATCACTAATGCCAGCCGTGCGACGGCTAAGGCGCTTCATTATTAAAGACCAACACTCTTTGGGCTGATGCAATGAATCAATGGTGACCCGGTGCCTGTGCCTGTGCCTGTGCCTGTGCCTGTGCCTGTGCCTGTGCCTGGGCCTGACTGTCTGACTACCTGTCCTCCTGTCCTGTCGGCCTGCTGCAATAGTTGCATAAACTAGCTCTTTACTTTTCACAGCACTGGCCCAAGTATAACCTCTAAGTAATATGGCTGCCAAATGTGTCTGGAGTAGAGTTTTGGGTGGTGGTGGTGGGGGCACAGAGGTTGGAGGGGGGGGGGGGGGGGGGGGGGGGGGGGGGGGGGGGGGGGTTGGTAATCTGCCTGCCTGTGTGTGTGTGTGTGTGTCTGTGTGTGTGTGAGTGTGTGTGTGTGTGTGTGTGTGTGTGTGTGTGTGTGTGTGTGTGTGTGTGTGTGTGTGTGTGTGTGTGTGTGTGTGTGTGCGCGTGCGCGTGTGCGTGTGCGTGTGCGTGTAGGGGTGGGCGGTATGGACGGTATACTATCGTAAAAGGTATTTTTTCCACCAAGGTATGGATTTTGGCCATACCGTTCTACCGTGCTATAGCGCATTGCATCCTGCAGATGGCAGTATAGACAACGTTTTGAACATCCACCCGACTGACTGCCTCAAGTTGTAGCAATGTGGTTGTAGAGAAACAGCACAATCATTTCATTTGAATAAGCTTCAAGTGTGAAATGTATGGTTAGTGTAGTGAACTATTGTTTGAAATGGTATGTGATGGCAACACATTTCGATTCTGGACTCCACAATTTACTGGGCACGAAATGCAAGCTAACTAGCTAGCTAACAGCCCAAGTCATTCATGTCTATGCTGGTGTCTGACAAAATAAATGTGCTTAATGTGCTAACATTGGTTACTTACATTTAACACATTGCGCCAGCTGTAACAGCTGTATGTTACTGTTTCCAGTTGAGATGATATCATTCATGATATCTGACTGGGTGTTAGCAACTAAAATGACTGTTCACTGTTTAAAATGTGGCATTAGCGATTTCGCTAACGTTAGCACGCTAACCGCTGGTGCAGTGAAAGCTGCCATTGCCATTCAAATGCATTAGTTTTGCAATGCATTGCTAACTGCCTCATGTGAAAGTTCGTTTTTCTTAACTTTAACAATGACAGCTTAAACCATTATGCTTGGCATAATCACAGATGCAAGCATACATTTCAAAATTACCATAAACAACTCTAGAAATAGAAAAAAGGTGCAATGAACGACGTAGTAATACAATCCACGTTCCGTTGTATCTCAATGTGTT
>NC_085865.1:32598721-32626221 GCF_034702125.1 Engraulis encrasicolus | reverse complement strand
CCAAAATAAACTATGCTTTAGGCTAGTTTTTTTTTTTTTTTTTAAATTATGGTCATTTTGTTCAACTATTTCTACAACACAGATACTTTGTACACCATAGGCCTGCAAAAGCTATATGCCTACATAATAAGCATATTATAGGCTATATATTTTTTTCATTATTTTTTAACTTCTGCTTTATTTTTTACTTTCATTACTTAGGCATAATCAATTTGATTAGTTTTTGTTCAATTCCTCTGAAAACAGCTGAATCACATCACACAAGCCACTCACATAACAGACCTTTAACATACAGTAACCAAGCACACAGCTTAACACTACAAAACCTCACATAGGCCTACGCACACCCCAAGGAAGGAGAAGAGATGAGAGGAGAGAGGAGGAGCTCTTCTCTACCATGCGCAACAAAATGACAAGAAGCCTAGTTTAACTAAAAGTAGGCCTAAATAATATCTCGGGAATATTCGCTTCCGTTGTTACTTCGACAGCTTCATCGTTGGTTGTTTTTTTTTTCTTTCCGATGGCGTGGGCTTTCCAACTTAGTTGCGCCAGGACCCGGAACATTTCAGAAGACAACTGAACTGACAGCTACGGTCACACTACTCTGACAGTCAGCTCTCCTCCTCTGCCCTTGTCGCGATTTCGTTCCACAGCCACTCATTTTTTAACGTCACTATTATTACGGTTACAATTACTACTAGCATTCACCAACGCACAGAACCTTGCGCTAACCCCCGCCACATTCTCATCACTCGCACAAAACATAGTCTACAGAGCAGAAGTAGCTCTATGCATAATCTGCGTAACTCCTGTTATTGAAACGGCCAGGGCCTCGCTGCTTCAAAAATGCAGCCTGTTACAGCAATGTTCATATAGCAGTAGTGACGTTAAAAAGGTTGTAGCGAAAGCGACGAGAGCATAGGAGGAGAGCTGCCTGTCAGAATAGTGTGAGCCAGAGCCATACAGAGGGGAGAGTTACGCAATTGGAGGACCAGGAATTAAATGGCAGCTCCGCCTTTCAGCGAGATAAGGGTGTTCCTAAAGTGGCTGTCTTTCCATAGACTCAACATAGAACCACTACATTAACAGCCAAAAATAAGGACTAACGAACTATACTGCGGGGTAATCACCACAAATATGTAAACCAGCAACTGTCTCGGTGGTGATAATCACAACAGTTTACCATCTGTGATGTTTATCTGAAGTTATTACTATGAACAGCAAGTCTTGTCATATTCCCTGCATTGCATTTGCTATGTGCTACGCCCACTGCTAGGAACTAACATTCGCAACGCTGAGCAGTACTGAGAAGCTAAAACAGCTAATTTTGCTAATGAGGAAGTCGGCCCTAGGGCACAGCGGAGATCGACTGACTCTGTTATCTGTATGGCTCTGGGTGTGAGCGCAGCTTTGCTGACAGAATGTTTTCAATCCTGGCGCGCGCAACAGCATGGAGTTGCCGCTCGCTGCACTGGAAAGCCCACTGTGGGAGGCTACGTCGTGACGCTAGTGTCCATGGGTAATGTAGGAAATCTCGCCGTCTAACGTTCGTCAGAGCAGCGGTTTACCGCTCATAATTTACTGTACTCGGGAACTACTAGCCAAATTGGCGGGTAGGTATTTTTTTCTACTAGCCAAAATGAATTTTCACCCCTGTTTGGCGTGTTGGCGTGTGTTAATTTAGAGCCCTGCTCACACATATACCCCACTGGGGGTGTGATACTGAAGCCAAGAAGGAGGCGGGTGGTGTGGGGGCATTTTCGCATTGGCTCTCTCTCTCAGACAACTCCCTCCAGAAGTCTTCTGTTTACCCTCACATGGGCCATTTGCATAATTTGTTGTTTAGCCTAGCGTGCTGTTGGGCCGGGCTCAGCCCATTAGAATGGCCATTAGCATTTTCTGTCCTGCATGCACAATACAATGCCTGAATTATACATACAGTAGTTTCCGGAATGCATTATGCATATGCCTCAAGTGTAAGACATTAAGAGTCACTAATAGATTATAATGCCTCGTGTTGCGCAACATTTAAAAAATGTAAAGACACGGACTATTTAGCTGGCGTATGTATAGATCGCTGATGTAATATGACACAGAGATGCATGATGAATGTACTGTATGTTGGAGGGGTTTTCAAATGAAGGAATGGCTTAAACACATGTTGAGGTAGGCCTATGCATTTCTGGCCATTGAGTTGTGACCACATTAAAACCATCTATATACTTATAGGTTTCAGAATAAAATTCCAAGTTTTTCATTAAAAAGTCCACGATAACCCAGTGCATTACAAAACAACTACTGAAACATTTATTTTTTCCTCCCCTACCTTATCTTAAATCTTCTTTCTCTTTTCATTTTATGGACTGTATAAAATATTGAAAGCATAGACCCCACATGTGTTGACTCAGTGTAATATACAACTGTATCGGGAGATTTGAATTGGCACCTGGGGCAATAGTAAATATGTTTTTACAGAGAGAGAGAGAGAGAGAGAGAGAGAGAGGGAATGTGAAAGAGAAAGACAAAGAGCAAGTGAGTGAGTGCGAGAGAGAGAGAGGGGGAGAGAGAGAGAGAGAGAGAGAGAGAGAGAGAGAGAGAGAGGGGGAGAGAGAGAGAGAGAGAGAGAGAGAGAGAGAGAGAGAGAGAGAGAAAGATGGTGTCCCGGTGTGACTACAGCCTCACAGCAATAACAGTGGAGGTCTTGTATGCATCTGCAGCAGTAGCAGTGTGTGTAGCAGTGTGTCGGCAGTGTGTCTGCGTTATCATAGCATGGCGGCTTCGAAGCCGCAGGCGCTTCAGCTTATCGTCAAGCATCATGGGGGCCGCTGTTATCACCACGTGCCGCGTTTTCTTTTTTAATCAAGCACCAGACCACACAGCACAGCTCAGCACATCACAGTAAAGCAAAGCGCACCATTATTGTGGCTTCTATCAGCACAGTGCAGGAGCAAGCAACTAAAGCCAACAATTGCCCAAAACTACAACTACTAACACACAACATGTGTGTGCACATGCGTACATGCGCGCACATGCACACGCACACACACATGCGCACGCACACACGCGCACGCACACATGCACACACGCACACACGCGTGCGCGCACACACACGCACACACACACACACACACACACACACACACACACACACACACACACACACACACACACACACACACACACACACACACACACACACACACACACACACACACACACACACAGTTACTGTACAGTACTAGTAGCTCCATTTGCTCTCTAGCATTGTGATGTGACTATCAAAAACATGTCTGATCTCTTCTGAGTAAAAAAAGAAGGATACATAGGTGACCGAAGGCATCAGGCAAAATTAGGCACAGCCACCCATTCATACTCTTGGATGTGTTCC
Organism: Engraulis encrasicolus; assembly: GCF_034702125.1. Lineage (NCBI taxonomy): Eukaryota > Metazoa > Chordata > Actinopteri > Clupeiformes > Engraulidae > Engraulis > Engraulis encrasicolus. The sequence continues at coordinate 32,622,833 of NC_085865.1, read as the reverse complement.
TGTGGAAATATTTTCATAAGGTTTGCACTTTGCACTCCAGGTCTTACAGTATTTAGGTTGCAATGGCAACATGGCAATCACATCCAACAGTCAATTAATTAATTAGCTCCGAATGAAAACACTTTGGTCACATAGAGCACAGAGGGCACACAAGTAAATATGCACTCCTCCCTCTGTCTTTGACCCATCACACACACAACCATATGATTGTAAGGCTTGCACTGTGCGGTACGTGTCATTTTTAGGTTTTACGAGAGCAATTGTTGTGACGCATGTCAACTGACATGAGACCCCAAATGCAACCTTTTCTTCTTCCTGTCTGAACTCCGCAAAGAGCCCCTTGTGTCATCGACTGACACATAAACAGTGAGTCACTGGGTGGTAAAGAGCGGAGTGGAGCAGAGCGCAGCTGACGACGATGCTGTGGTGAGTGAGCTAGCCTGAGGAGCATCACTTAATATGAGGAGAGCAGAGACCTGGGGGAGCTATCTTTACACGCTGACATTTCATAAATCCTCTCCATGTGCGTGCGGGCATGCGGGCATGCGGGCGTGCGTGCGTGCGTGCGTGCGGGCGTGCGGGCATGCGGGCATGCGGGCGTGCGTGCGTGCGTGCGTGCGTAAGTACATGCCTGTGTGTGTGTGTGTTTGTGTGTGTGTGTGTGTGTGTGTGTTTGTGTGTGTGTGTGTTTGTGTGTGTGTCTATCTGTTGTCTGTCTGTTTCTATGGCTGAACATTGAATTGTTCATGTGTGAGTGTGCATGCGCGCTAAGTGTGTGCGTGTATGTATGTATAGGCGTGCGTCTGTCCATGTGTGGGCCTAGGCTGCGTGTGCGAATATAAAGCTATGTGAGAGTATGCGTATGCATGTGAGAGGGAGCAAGAGAGGTAGAATGTGAAAAAATGTGGTGTGTGTGCTTGCGTGAGTGTGTGTGTGTGCGTGTGCGTGCGTGCGTGCGTGCCAGAGTTAGAGGGCGCTAATGTGCTAATAGAGCATCAAAAAGCGGGCGGGTCAGGGGGAGGGTCCTGAGTTGCTCCGGCTCCGGCTCCGGCTCCACATGCCGCTCCGCTCCACTCCACTCCGACATTACAACATAAATATTTGATTAAAGCGTGAAAGGTCTCTCTGGTGAATTACACGAAAAAATGTGAACACAAGCCTGAGCAGATTTCTTTTTTTAATTTTCTTTTTTTCTTTTAAATAATTCCCCTCGAGTAGGTGGAGGGGGTGGAATAAAAGAAGAGGGGAATATTAGGTGTGACTGCGGGGCTAATGATACAGCATGTCAAACATGTTTCATCAGATCTCCTCTCTCCTCTCTTGGATTAAAACACAATTGCATTGGTCACATCAGGCTGGCGGGTAACTGCTGTGTCAGTGGGAGGGCAATGGGCACCGCAGCTGAAAAATCTCCGTTTGGCAGGGTGCTTTAGGCCAGCTCTCTTGGTACACTGACTACACACTGCCTTCATACTATAATACAATAAATAATACAAACAGAGGACAAGTTAATGTCTTGTGATTAAACTATAGCTGGTTGTGACAAATGCATTACATTAGGAATGCACCAATACGATGCTGGTATCAGTATCGGTCCCGATGCTTTCTCATTACAGTCATACCCTTACTCGCTGATACCAGGCACCGATACATGATACATCTCAGCACGTTCCATCGACTGGAAAACAGCATGGGGGAAAAAGGCCCGCTTCATACAGTTACTAACATTTAAATCTTCATGGGCAATAAAATAAGGCTGTACGTTACTATTACTACAATATTATTACTACATATACTGTTTTCATTGTATGTTGGGGGTAAAAAAAATATTGGTATCGGTACTCTGTATCGGCAAGTACAGACATTAATGTAGGTTCAAAAAAGTGGTATCGTGCATCCCTACATTACATTGTTTATCTTCCGAACTATTATCATTTCACCAAAGCTACAGTAAATGACTACAGTTTATGTTTGCCTATTTAAAACGTTGAGAGACTCAAACAAGATACAGTAGCCTACCTCTGATTTGCTGCCCAATTCTCTGCACAATTTCCCACAAACTATATCAATAATTCACAGCTGTTTACAAGAACACAGCGCCTGGGTATTTTAGACACTAAACTACCTTATGAAACAGGCACATGTTACAGGTATACTCGTCTACTGGAGCTGTGGCGCTGGTCCCAGCTGCCTCCATTTTGCTCTCTATATAAAAGAGACTCAACATAAAAAACTCCACCCTCATACTGTGCGCTCACAATAGAGCACCATAATAAAAATCAGGTCCTACTCATTTTCATGATCCCAGGTGTTGAATATACTGTCTGCGAGTCTTTCATTCTGATGCGGGGAGAGAGAGAGAGAGAGAGAGAGAGAGAGAGAGAGAGAGAGAGAGAGAGAGAGACAGAGACAGAGAGAGAGAGAGAGAGAGAGAGACAGAGACAGAGACAGAGACAGAGACAGAGACAGAGACAGATGGGGGGGGGGGGGGGGGGGCAAGGAGTGAGAATGATTCCTTTTTGCTCACAAAAGGCTTTTCAGTTTTCTCCCTAAAGGAAAAAAACGAATGAGGTGGAGAAGAGATGGCTAAAAGAGGCGCTTGCAAATAGAGTGTGAACAGAGGATGAGAGATAAGCCACTTTTTTATTTATTTTAGTAAAAATCTTCCAACGTGTTGAAAGAATAGGATGCCATGGTGAAGGAGAGAGGGAAGAAGAGTGGAAAATTGTGTGGTTTTCCTGCATACGCTCAACCACCTGCAAATTACCCAGAGCACTGATGCATAACGTAGGCTTACATTATCAGACTTTCACGCTAACACAACGAAAAAGGAAGACAGAAAAAAGGACAAATCTAACAAAGAAGGCCATCAATAAATGAAAGGGGGAGGACCTCGGTTGGCTTTTGGGTTTGCTTTTCACCTTTCAGAAACGTTGCATACAAAACGAGATGGGATGGGGTGGTGCAGACAAGTCAAGGACGTGGGTGAATTAAGGCTTTTTACGCCCCAGACATCAAGTCAAGCGGACACGGGCGTCGACCTTTCGCCTCATCATCAGGCGAGAACACACAAATTGGAGGCACCTTTCATCTGCTCCCACGATGTGGGGACATGACAGGTGGAGGGAATGCCACGGGTGGGTGGCACACACACACACACACACACACACACACACGCACGGGCACACGCACGGGCACGGGCACACGCACACGCACACGCACACGCACACGCACACACACACACACACACACACACACACACACTCGCACGGGCACACACACACACACACACACACACACACACACACACACACGCACACGCACACTTACTGTATACTCGTGCCCACGACTTTTACGAGAGTGGGTTGGGGGGTGGGTGAATAATGTAGGAAGGGGGCTACAGATGTCGGGGGGAGGGGTAGTGGTGTCTTGTCTTGTTGGCAGGGAATACACATCTTGTACTTGTGACCGTGACTAGAAGGTGAGAGAGGAGTGGGTGGTGGTGACAATGACATGCGGGAGGACAATGAGGCCTACTACACTGGCAGTCTGGAAGTCTATAAGTGGGCGTTCGGTCAGGAAAAAGTATGACGTTACATTGGAGTTGATGAGACAGGGCTACACACATCTTGTGCCACTCGTGCCTGTAACTGATCCGTGAGTGCACACAGTTTTGATGGGAAAATAAAGGAGGGACGGAGGAAGGGCTAGACACGTCTGGCAGTCTAGTATCATGGTGACTATAGGACAAGGCATGAAGTGAGCCATAATCCCCCAGTGGAGGTGTAGAGCTGCAGTCACTTTAATTACCTGACAGGCAGGACAGCCAGCCATGTTGGGCACCTCTAGGAGGACCAGGGCCGTGGCGGACAGCTTTGGCTTGGCCCAGGACAAAGTCCTCTTTGAGGGCCCCCCACTCAATACATTCAATGTACTGAGGACCCAATTCTGGGCCCCCCTGTCACCCTGGGCCCCGGATAACTGACCCCTTTGTCACCCACTATCGGCTTCCCTGAGGAGGACTAAGCCGCAACTTTAATGGATTTGCCGTATGAGTGGAAGAACAGAGACTGCCGATTGGGAATTACAGAACAGAAGAGGAGGATGGGCATAGGAGGGCATCCATACACTTACTTACTTACTGACAGTGCTTGGCAGAGTGGGCACAGGCTGCTTTCAGCTTCAGTGGATTTGCTGCACATGTGGCAGACCATCGACTGCAGGTGTGGAATTAAAAAATGGATGAGGAGGGCTACGGGGTGGTATATCCTCAGGTATCTCCTCAGGCCAAGCAACACCTCTTATGTGGCACAACACATACCCACTGTCAGAGCCTCGGTGAGAGGCAACAACAAAACGGGCACATCATCGCACAACATCGTGTAAATACCACTTCAAATGGCAAGGGAAATAACAAAGACTATAGCACGCTGCTGGCCAATCCCACCTGATCTCTCCTCTGGGTGAGAGAAGAGGAAGAACTACAAGTGGGGAATTAGAGGACAGAACAAGGAAGGCTACGTGGATACATGCTCGGGTACATATGCTCAGTGAAGTGAAAGTGTAAGGCCACCTGGGAAACTCCAACTCCCATTGTCATTGTGACACAGCACTCCACAGCACACAAGTGCACACTGCACACCACAAAATTGCATTTATGCCTCGCCCGTGCAAGGCGGCAGCCCTCAATGACTCCCCTGGGGAGCATTGCGGAGGGGCGGTACCATGCTCAGGGATACCTCAGTCATGGAGGAGGATGGGGGAGAGATGGGGGAGCACTGATTAATTACTCCCCCCACTAACCTGGCAGGGCGGCAGTTGAACTGGCAACCTTTGGGCTACAAATCCTACCTGCTTACCGACGACTGCCCCATGACAAAGTCAGGCAAAGCAGGTGGTTTCCTATGGCACAATGTAGGCCTAGAACGATCAGGTGAGGGAGTTACAGACACAACTGTGGCACAACTCGTCTTGAGGCAAACATTCAAAGCCCTGGTGAGAGGCAATAACAAAAGGGCACAAATGTCGAGGCCACTTCAAATGGTCTGCAAGTAATAGAGACTAGCATGCCGCTGACCAATCAGATCTGTAGTTGATCTCTGTCCTGGGTGGGAATGGATGTAGTGGAGGCTCACCATGTGGGTGCAGTGGGGTGCACGGCTAAGCCCTAAAGGGCAGACAGACCAGCAGCACCTGATGCAGCTCCACAGCAAAGCCGATGTGCCACACCTCAGTTCACAGCAACCCCCAGTCTCACACATGTACTCCACACTGGCACTGCTCAACACACACAAAAGCCAGACAGAGTCAAACACACACAGAGTCAAACACGCACGCACGCACGCACCCACGCACGCACACACGCACGCACGCACGCACGCACACACGCACGCACGCACACACACAATGGGAATAGAGAGTGACAGAACGTTCAGCAGGTCTACCACTGAGCCGCTGAGATATGTGCAACATACACTTTTACAGTACATGCTAAGAGCAGGATCGGTGAAACACCAATACAGCCTTGAGGACCATGAGGACCATCTCAGGGTTGAAAATCTTCCAGCCAAACACACACGCACACACACACACACACACACACACACACACACACACACAGACACAGACACAGACACAGACACAGACACAGACACACACACAGACACACACAGACACACACAGACACAGACACACACACACACACACACACACACACACACACACACACACACACACACACACACACACACACACACATGTGAAAGAAAGTGAAAGCCCATTGGGAAACTCCAACTCCCATTGTCATTGTGACACAGCACTCCACAGCACACAAGTGAACACTGCACACAACGAAATTGCATTTATGCCTCACCCGTGCAAGGGGGCAGCCCTCAGTGGCGCCCCATGGGGAGCAGTGCGGTGGGACGGTACCATGCTCAGGGTACCTCAGTCATGGAGGAGGATGGGGGAGAGCACTGGTTGATTACTCCCCCCACCAACCTGGCGGGTCGGGAGTCGAACCGGCATCCTCTGGGATGCAAGTCTGACGCCCTAACCGCTCACCCATGACTGGCAATGTCCAGCAGCATATTCTGCAACACAAACTGTTAGACATTCATGATCAGGACAAAGTGACAAAGGACGGAGATTAATTCTCGCCCTCTGGTGTGTGTGTGTGTGTTTGTGTGTGTGTGTGTGTGTGCCTGTGCATGCGCGTGCGTGTGTGTTTGTGTGTGCTGTGCATGTTTGCGTGCTGTGTATGCATGCGTGCGAGACTGCCTATGTGTGTCTCTGCTTCAGATAAGCTTGATTCGGTGTCACCTTAATTACTAGGGGTCATTTCTGGGATTCAAAACTGTCTGGGGCAGAAGATTCAGTGTACAATGCTTAGCCATCACAACAGCAACTACTTATAACACTCCAAGGCCCTTACTTGTAAGGATGCATTCGTCCAGTCTTCAAAGTACACATTCACAAGAGCACTCATACTCATGCTCAGGCCCGTAGACAGGGGGGGAACAAAGGGGTATGTTGTCCCGGGCCCTGGGGGATAGGGAGGCCAGAAGTGGGTCCTCATTACATTGTTTGTAGCCTAGGGGCCCTTTCAAATGACTTCGTCCTGGGCCCAGCAAAAGCTGTCAGCGGCCCTGCTCATGCTACTGACATAAGCATAACACGCAAGCCTCAAGATAGGCCTACGTCTCAACATTTACTGTAAGTGTGACGACCACAAAAGTGTCACATTTTGTGTTAATGAAAAAGAGTAACAAGAAGATAATTGTCTTTTATTTTGGAAAAGGTACCCCAAAGAGTTTGCATTTCTTAATGCAGTGGTTTATTTCCCTATTGAAATGTATATGTTGTAATGTTTGCTCCATGCCAGCAGGGGGCGAGGGCGGTTTCCGTTTTTAGTGACTTGCATTGCGTTTTCCCTTCATTACTGCAAGTGCCTGAAACTGAACAGCCGTGTCCTCATCTCTCTCCTGTTTCTCAGGTTCGTAAATGTGCAAATATGCTTTGAAATTTGGGATTAGCCCTGCTGAAATGTAGTTGGGATGTTTGTGAACTGTTTTAGTGAAGTAATTTTCGAAAGAGACTTCTTGTGATTTTGTTTTAAGCAAGTTTGCAACGAAGGCAAAGTCTAGCCGTTTAACAGTGCAGTGATCACGCACGACATGCATGGTAGTGGAAACCAATTCAGTTTAATGCACGCGCCTTCCCCACGTGAACGTACGCCTCAGTAATGTTTTAGAAACTTACAATGTCGATGTGTATCGTTTATTTTGCCGCCTGTAAGGTCCCAACCATTGTGTTTTTGCTATGAGTGTTCATGAAGGAAAAAAGGTGACTGTTTAAAAACGAGTTTTGTTTACATTGAGCACTTAAGGTTTATGAGGGTAAAATGCAGTATTGTCTTGATTTGAAACGAAGTAAAATACTTTCATAAGAAGTTTAAAAGTAACTTTAACATTATGCTGGTTAAAATGCCATTGTCTATGTAATTCATTTTTGATAAATAGGTTAAAACACTATGCTGAAGAGTAAGTGAACATGTATTTTGGTAAAAGATGTTATTTTGCTATGGACTTTGCACTGAAGAATATTGTGATTTTGTGATGACATGGACACTGAAATTCATTGAGAATGCTCAAAGGACATTGAATACTGAATATGTTGAACATAAAAAACAGAACTTAATACAAGTGTGTATTTAAAAGTGAAACTTTAATAAAATTACTGCAAGTGCCTGAAACTGAACAGCCGTGTCCTCATCTCTCTCCTGTTTCTCAGGAACTTATCTGTCAACCAAGGTGCCGTTGCTACGGTACCCGTTACAGATTTTTGGTGGCCCGCCCGGGGATCGGCGTCAGATGCACAGGCGACAAGTACAACCAGAACCAGCCGTGTGAAGCGTTTCAGCAGCTGATGACGCTTCAGCCCATGCACCTGGAGGAAGATTGGGCCCTACACCTGAGATGTCAGCGCCTCGTCTACCCTTCAGCGTGTGACGACACAACCTACCACAACAATCCATCATCCCAGATGCACAGGCTGTGCATCCACCACAACGAGTGCCTGTGAAGCAGCGGCGGTGCGACGCAGCTGGAACCAGACCTGGAGCCACGGGTGAAAGAGCTGCCTGGAGGAGCGACCAACAGTGAGGAAGACGGAAAAGCAGTCATGGCGGACGGTGAGAGAAAAGGCTTGGTGTGGGACATCAAGAAGAGTCTGCTCACTCTGACGGCCGATGAACTTTTCCAACTGGCTCAGAGTGTTGGTCCTGTGCCGGGGCACGATGCATCTATGCTTCAGGTTGGCGAGACAGACCGCTGCTTTGAGTACATCCAAGCTTTCATGAACAGTGACACTCTCATGCAATCTGAGGATTCAGGTATGGCTGTGTTGTTGGAGTTGAATGATACCGTGAATAATGTAATTCAAGTTCGTAATGTTGAGTCTAAGACAACTGCAGATGATGTGCATAGTGTAACGTCAACCCCAGAGTTAAGTGAGAATGCAGTTACTGATGAGATGGTGCCCAGTGTCCCTAACACTAATATAACCCACTCCGATGAGGTTAGCCCAACTGTCCCCTTACCAACCACCATTCCACCACTCGCACACACTGACACCACCACACGGAACACTGACACAGCTGAGCTACAGAAAATGCTTTCTAGCTATGCAGAGCTTAGCAACAAAGTCCTACAATATTTACATAACCCCACATCACCACCTATCCCTGCACCTACACTAGCACATTCCACATCTCCCCCTGACACCAAACACACACCTGAACATGCACATGACAAACATGACCGAGTCGTGCCCCTTCGAGAGCTCTCAATGCTTCGACGCGAGTTCAAGGTTCAAGGCGGGCAGATCGGTGATCAGAGCTCAGACCTAAGTTACAGCAACTTATGCAGACAAATTGAAGATGGCGTAAAAGACTGTTTCAGTGAGACTGAAATACTGAGAGGTGTTCTCAGAATTATGAAACCAGGTCATTTCAAGGACATGCTAATGCACAAGGATGATTTGACCATAGATGAGCTGAAGGGCTTCCTGCAGTCCCACTTAGGTGGGCGAAGCAACACAGAGCTCTTCCAAGAGTTGATGTGCACGAAACAAAATGATAGTGAAACCCCCCAACAGTTCCTGTACCGTGTCATCGGCCTGAAACAAAAGATCCTCTTTGCTTCAAAACATGCTGACACAGAAGTGAAGTACAATACGATCACAGTTCAAGACATATTCTTACACACCATATATCAAGGCCTCAGCCACAAACATAATGACATACGCAGAGAACTTAAAACATTGCTTTCCGATAGCAGTGTGTCTGATGAGACAATCCTGAAGCAAATGATGAAGATAACAAGCACAGAGAATGAGCGACAGAGACGTCTGGGACCAGACGTGAAACAGAAACAAGTAAGCGTGCAAAGCACTGAGCTAGTGGAGGTCGAAGTTGCAGCTGCACAAGGCAGTGGTGCAAAGAAAGATGCTCCCGATAAACAACCAAAGGCTAATGCACTCCTACAGTTAACTGAAAAAGTAGCAGAGTTAATGACTAAGGTTGAGCTACTGCAACGACCACAGCAGACTCATAGCTCCGAGCCCTGCCACCACTGCAAAGCTCAAGTAGAACAAAAGAAGCCCAAGTCATATGGCTGTGCTAATTGCCTCGCAAAGAGCCTCCCAGGTTGCACTCACTGTTTTAACTGTGGCGAGGGCGGCCACAGAGCAGTAGGCTGCCTGAAGCCGAAGCGTCAGGAAAACTGGAACCGGTCGCTGCAACGGGACAACCAGTGACCGGGTCTCATGTTCAGTCCCACAGTGTTAAGTGCAATGTATTCAGCGCAGAGAGTGATGCGAAAGAGAGTTTGCTGAATAAAAGACCTAAAGTACACGATGATGATGACACCCAATCCCCCCTTTCCCTACCCACTCAAACAAGCAGGCGCCTAGCCAAGTTCATAGGTGCCAAAGCCCTCGCACGATGTGACCTGAATGGCCTGACAGTCGATGCACTGTTAGACACCGGAGCTCAAGTGAGCATGATCGATCGAATCTGGAAGAAGAAGTATATACCGGATGCACCGGTGAGGCCCCTCAGTGAGATCTTTGATGACGAAGAGCTGGAAATACAAGCTGTGAATGGAGGAGTCCTTCCTTTTGATGGCTGGGTCCTCATCGCAGTCAGCTTTGCCGGAGATTGGGCTCTTAGCCAATCCATAATGGTGCCTTTCCTCATCAGTAGCATTATCCTTGAACGGCCAATTCTTGGTTTCAATGTACTCGAGGAAGTCGTCCAGGATAGACCAGCAGAGCTCCTTCCAGCCCTCACCACACTCCTCTCTGACTCCATATCTGCCTCTGTGGATCAGGTGGAGCTGTTGGTGAACTTCATTCAGACAGGCAAACCCACCACGTGTCCCAAACTGTTAAGAACTGGAAACTACGATACTGCAGTTCCAGCTGGACAAGTTGCTTGGGTTAAGTGTCAGGTCCCGCCAGCTGTCGATCAGTCAGACCCCCTTCTCTTGTTTGAACCTGAGGAAAACAACGCCCAGCTTACAGAACTTGAGATTGGGGAGGGCCTGCTCGAAATGCAGTCAGCGAAGCGACCTTATGTAACAATACCAGTAAGAAATTGCACCAAGCACCCTGTGATCATACCGAGAAAGACTGTTCTAGGAAGTGTCCAGGCTGTTGCTAGGGTGATTGAGACCAACCCACAGGAACTGTCCAGGCCCAAAGTAGCAGCCAATGCCGCAACAACACCAGCTGCTCAGACTGCTCTAGGCTTGTGGCAGCCTCCGGTGGACCTCAGCCACCTGGGTGAAGAAGAACAAGACAAAGTAAAGAAAATGCTGTGGGAAGAATCAGCTGCTTTCGCTCGAGACAGTCACGATATCGGCTGTATTCCCAGCTTGCAGATGTCGATCAACCTCAAGGACGACATTCCAGTGCAGAGAGCGTACTCCTCTGTCCCCAAGCCACTGTTTAAAGAGGTGAAGGAGTATGTGCAAGACTTGTTGATGAAAGGCTGGATAGTGAAGTCAAAGTCCTCTTATTCGGCGCCAGTGGTCTGCGTCCGAAAAAAAGATGGTACGCTCCGCCTCTGCATAGACTATCGTCTCTTGAATCAGAAAACCATCCCTGATCGACATCCTTTACCTAGGATACAAGACCTGACAGACACCCTTGGTGGCTACTCCTGGTTCAGCATCCTTGACCAAGGAAAAGCCTACCATCAAGGTTTCGTTGCCAAAGACTCTCAACACCTCACCGCTTTCATTACTCCCTGGGGACTGTACGAATGGGTCCGTATCCCATTTGGCCTCTCAAACGCCCCCGCAGCCTTCCAGCGGAGTATGGAAGAGATGCTAGGTCCCTTGAGAGATGACTGCTGTCTCCCGTACCTCGACGATGTGCTTTGCTATGCGAAAACTTTTGACGAGCACGTGGAAGGGGTCCGTAAAGTACTTCGAGCACTTCAGAGACACGGGGTGAAGCTAAGACCTGAAAAGTGTGAGCTGTTTCGCCGAGAAGTGAGATACGTGGGACGCCTTGTGTCAGCTCAAGGAGTGAGGATTCGATCCCAAAGACTTGGATGCAGTGCGATCATTAGCCGGCAGGACGCCACAGACAGTTGGAGATGTGAGAAAGCTCACCGGTTTCCTGGGCTATTACCGCTCCTACATCCAGGACTTTTCAAGGATAGCGAAACCCATCTATGAGCTACTACAAGTCAAGCCCGGACAAGCAGCTGTAGAGCGTGGAAAAAGCAAAGGTCCACAACTACCGTCCAGAACACCCGTGGAGTGGACTGCCGAACACCAGCTAGCCCTTGACCGACTTGTGTCTCTCCTTGTTAGCCCCCCTGTGTTGGCGTACCCCAACTTCAACGAACCGTTCGTATTGCACACAGATGCTTCTGACCAGGGACTGGGCGCAATCCTTTACCAACACCAGGATGGCAAGTTGAGAGTCATCGGGTACGGCTCTAGGACCTTAACTGCAGCTGAGCGAAACTACCATCTGCACAGTGGAAAACTGGAGTTCCTTGCCCTGAAGTGGGCTGTATGCGAAAAGTTCAGAGATTACCTGTTCTATGCACCTCACTTCACGATATACACAGACAACAATCCCCTTACCTATGTAATGACCACAGCAAAGCTTAACGCTGTAGGCCATCGGTGGGTTGGGGAGCTCTCAGATTTCAGATTCGACATTAAGTACAGACCTGGAAAGGCCAATATAGACGCTGACACGCTGTCGCGTCTCCCGTTAGACATCGAAGCGTACAGTGAGTCCTGCACTAAAGAGTGTTCTAAAGACGTGGTTCGCGCTGTCTGGGATGGGAGTAAAGTAGCCAAGCAGAAAGATGTAGCCTGGGTTGCAGCTCTGAACATCAACTCCCAAGCCGACCCGTCTCCTTTTGATGACTTGAAAACTATCGGTCATGATGAGCTTGCGGAAGCGCAACGTGCAGACGAAGCCATCAGTGAAATGATTAAGTTGAAAGAGGCAGGTACACCCTTAACTGATGACATACGGAAAGCTGCGAGTGGAGCTACTAAAAGACTCTTCCATGAATGGGGAAAGCTTGCTTTGGAAAATGGTATTCTGTACAGGCGTGCCAACGGCAGAAAGCAGTTCGTGCTCCCCGCCAAGTACAAAGACCTAGTCTTGAAGAAACTCCACAATGACATGGCTCACGTGGGCACAGAAAAGGTCCTGGACCTGGCCAGGGAGAGATTCTATTGGCCATTCATGGCAAAAGAGATCGAAGACCATATCACTAAGAAATGTCCATGCATAAAGTCAAAGAAGCCAGTTACTCATGTTCGCGCCCCGATGGGTAGTATCACATCAAGCTCACCACTAGAGTTAGTGTGCATCGACTACTTACATCTGGAGACCAGCCGTGGTGGCTACGAGTATATCCTAGTGGTCGTTGATCATTTTACAAGGTTCGCTCAGGCCTACCCGACAAAGAATAAGAGTGGAAAGACAGCGGCCGAGCGCATCTTTAATGACTTCATCCCCCGCTTTGGATATCCCTCCAAGTTGCATCACGACCAAGGCCGTGAATTTGAGAACGAGCTGTTCCGTACTCTCCAGCAGCTGTCAGGCATCCGTCACTCCAGAACAACGCCCTACCATCCCCAGGGAAACCCGGCGGAGCGGTTCAATCGGACGATCCTGCAGATGTTGAGAACGTTGACTGACAAAGAGAAAGAACGTTGGAAAGATCAGATCCCGAGAGTTGTACATGCGTACAATTGTACTCGCCATGAGTCGACAGGCTTTTCGCCCTTCTTCCTCCTTTATGGGCGTCATCCTCGTCTTCCCATTGACCTGCTCTTTGGATTGCTTGAAGACACAGAGCCTGACTCGCCAAAAGGATACGCAAAGAAGTGGGCAAAGCAGATGTCTGAAGCCTATCGAATTGCCAGTGAGAACAGCAAGCAGGCCAGCGCCAAAGGCAAAGTGCTCTATGACAAGAGGGCAAGAGGAGTGGTGCTACAGCCTGGCGATCGAGTCTTAGTCCGGAACCTCAGTGAGCGTGGTGGACCAGGAAAGCTACGATCCTACTGGGAGAAAGCCATCTACGTCGTGAAAGAACAGTTTGCTGATAACCCAGTGTACGTAGTGTATCCCGAGTCTGGGGACCAGAAAAAGACCAGAACGCTCCATCGCAATCTGCTCTTACTCGTGAATGACCTTCCAGTCGAAGAGCCTCCACGACAGGCTGCTCCTGAGAAGACAACCCAGCAAAGGAAACGACAGACCCGACGTAAGACACCAGAGCGTGTGGACCCACCGCAAGCAGATTCAGACTCTGACTCGAACTCCGACTCTGATGGTCCCCGTTACTGGCTGAGGATCCCTGCGGAGAGGATACAGGAGGTACCTACCGTAGCCCCACCACAACGATCAGCCATCACAGTGAGTCGCCCGATTCCAGTACCTGTACGTGAAGAGGTGAGAGTTGACGTTGACTACTTACCTGAAGCGGAATCAGTACCTGTAAGAGAAGCAGAGATCATGGAACCTGAACAGGATGAAGTCCAGTCTGATGATGCGAGGCCGGAGGAGCAAGATGGATATGCTGAGGCTCCAGAGCCCGTCCAGGAAGAGCAGCCTCTGGTCAATGCAATGCCAAACCTACCGACAGAGGTCAGAAGGTCAAGTAGGGACAGACAACCGAGACAGATCTTGACATATGAGAGACTTGGTCAGCCCACACTGGCAACACAAGCTAGAGTCAACATGGCAAACGCTGACTTACACTCACCTGCTTACACCACACCTCACACTACACAACCCATGCATCCACTCATTCCCTACACAACACAAACATACCCCTTCAACCCCTATTCCACACCTTATTCCCCCTTTACATACATGCCTTACCCCTTCCCATCACACCCATACATCTTACCCTTTCCTGTCACCTGTTAGGAGAAAGAGAACTTTAAGTTATAAGAGTTGAGTAGAAAATGGTGGGACCCATTTCTTTTTGTCGGGGAGTGTGTGACGACCACAAAAGTGTCACATTTTGTGTTAATGAAAAAGAGTAACAAGAAGATAATTGTCTTTTATTTTGAAAAAGGTACCCCAAAGAGTTTGCATTTCTTAATGCAGTGGTTTATTTCTATATTCAAATGTATATGTTGTAATGTTTGCTCCATGCCAGCAGGGGGCGAGGGCGGTTTCCGTTTTTAGTGACTTGCATTGCGTTTTCCCTTCATTACTGCAAGTGCCTGAAACTGAACAGCCGTGTCCTCATCTCTCTCCTGTTTCTCAGGTTCGTAAATGTGCAAATATGCTTTGAAATTTGGGATTAGCCCTGCTGAAATGTAGTTGGGATGTTTGTGAACTGTTTTAGTGAAGTAATTTTCGAAAGAGACTTCTTGTGATTTTGTTTTAAGCAAGTTTGCAACGAAGGCAAAGTCTAGCCGTTTAACAGTGCAGTGATCACGCACGACATGCATGGTAGTGGAAACCAATTCAGTTTAATGCACGCGCCTTCCCCACGTGAACGTACGCCTCAGTAATGTTTTAGAAACTTACAATGTCGATGTGTATCGTTTATTTTGCCGCCTGTAAGGTCCCAACCATTGTGTTTTTGCTATGAGTGTTCATGAAGGAAAAAAGGTGACTGTTTAAAAACGAGTTTTGTTTACATTGAGCACTTAAGGTTTATGAGGGTAAAATGCAGTATTGTCTTGATTTGAAACGAAGTAAAATACTTTCATAAGAAGTTTAAAAGTAACTTTAACATTATGCTGGTTAAAATGCCATTGTCTATGTAATTCATTTTTGATAAATAGGTTAAAAACACTATGCTGAAGAGTAAGTGAACATGTATTTTGGTAAAAGATGTTATTTTGTTATGGACTTTGCACTGAAGAATATTGTGATTTTGTGATGACATGGACACTGAAATTCATTGAGAATGCTCAAAGGACATTGAATACTGAATATGTTGAACATAAAAAAACAGAACTTAATACAAGTGTGTATTTAAAAGTGAAACTTTAATAAAATTACTGCAAGTGCCTGAAACTGAACAGCCGTGTCCTCATCTCTCTCCTGTTTCTCAGGAACTTATCTGTCAACCAAGGTGCCGTTGCTACGGTACCCGTTACATAAGCCCACAGACAGTTGCAATTTAAAGTTTGGTTCAACTTTGGCCCCAATGTCTTTATTTGAAAAATAAATAAATAAAAGAGTGAAGAGCAAACATACAGCACCGCCCTCATGAAATTGCTTCTTGAGGGTAATTTGTGCTGTGAATCTACGGCCATTCTGGCATGACTCTTGAGGGCACACTTACTGACACCGGCTCCCAAAATTAAACCAGTAAAACAACTTGACCTGGCACAGGGAAAAAGACGAAAACTGCATGGGCTTGGATTTAAAGCCAGAGGCAGACAGAGGCAGTTATTGGTTGGTGACACACGTCGAGATCTAAATGCAAGCTGTGAAAGTGGTCAAAAATAAGCAAAGTCTGAACAGTCTGCTGTGCAAAGACAAAGGGCAGTAACTACGTATTTTGTCAAAATGTAGTTTAGACTGAAAATGGTCTTCACAACGCCTCCTTTGTGACAAAGCACTATGGTGCTTATGGTCCTGTTTTAGAAAAAAACGCTACAATATCCAACCTAATACCAAAACGTTGAAGATATTTTCCTCAGTTTCAATGTTGGCGTAGTTACTGCACTTTGCATTTGTAGGGCAGGGCTGCTGATTTGAACTAGAATACCTGTATATAATGGACAGAGCTCAGACCACGAGGTCTCTAACACCTTATGGAAGGTTCTAAAACAGAATATTTGGCGAGGTCAAGGAACACGGACGGGCCATCGTTCCATTTCATTCTGCTACCTCTCTGAATGAGGATGTTCTTGGCCATCGCGATAAATTTAATACCTCTCTTTGCACGGCTCGTAGCATCAGGGTTCAGCATTTGGAGTCCAGTGAAGCTCAGGTTGAAGCAAGAATGCAAGTGGTTGCCTTGCTCATGTACAATGAGATCTATGTCTTTCAATAGTTGTGTGTTTCCTGTCATTACAAATGTGTTTTGTATCTGAAGGTGAAATGGAAAACCATCTTTGAGAAGTAAATGGGCAATACAAAGCTTATGTAACCCTATTATTATGGCTGAAATCCAGTTATGTAAGATAATCAGGCTGTCTCGAATGGACAATTTGGGCATCTAAACTTCTCATATTGAGTGCATGAGGGGCATTTGCTCTGTGAATCATCGTGAACTGCAGTGTTTTGTATGGGATCCAGATAACGCACTCAAAATGGTTACCGTGTAGAGTGCGGTACACAAAACACTCAGAACAATCATTGCCACCTTGGATGAGTAATGGTAGGGCAAGATCAACAACTAGTGTTGAAACATTTGAAAGCAGTGTGGAATTTTAGTGAAATGTGTTCTAACATTCCTATCGAAATGGCAAACAGCTTGTTCACCATGCCACAGTACTCCATTATGTAAACGGAGGTGATTGATGACCGTAGCTACTCACCAAACACACAGGCAGTCAACTGCCTTTAAAATGAATCTAATTGCAGAATTTTAAAACGCTCTACCCCTTGCCTTACCTACATTACCATCCGCAATAGCACAATGTTAGAACATAATGCTAAAAATGTTGAAACAGTTAATTCATTTACAACAGTCCCATGATTCTTTTAAATTTATTTTTAGTGTGACAAGTCCGCACACTTTTGCATTTTGTACGAAAATAAATTCTAGGTTTAGGGGTAGAAATTATGCCTCTTTTCCACCGCCGATTTTCTTGTAGGCCTACAGCTTGACACAGCGCGACTCGGCCGCTACTTTTTACTTTACGATAGAGCTGTGTTGTGCCTATTCGAAAAGCAAAAAGTGGCGGCTGAGTCCCGCTTTGTCGAGCTGTAAGCCTACCAGAAAACCAGCAGTGGAAAAGAGGCCTTAGTGAACTGTGGAATTCTGCAACACAGAACACTGACTTACACCCGGACATTTCACTCACTGTGCTCCTTCTGCCAAGGAGCAGGAACTGTAAAACTGTAATGAGAGGTGTTTTCAGAAGAGCACAATTTGAGACAGACTGGCTGACAGGTTCCTTGCTAAGTGCAGTCTTCAACATCCCACTGCGCATCTACCTCAGTTTGTGCCTCTAATGCCAGTGATATCCTATTACTTTTATCAATATCTTTGCTTTTTTTCTCTGATTGAATGTGAAGCCAGTGGCAATCAATGGTTGTTATCTTCGGATTGCGAAACTGCAAGCCAATGAAATGTGTGAAATGTGGTAATATCTCCGTCTATCCCCGTCTGTCCTAGTAGACTCTGTCCAGATGGAGGAAGAACAGTATAGGGGACTAAAGAAGTGTAAAAAAAACATGTGTGTGTGTGTGTGTGTGTGTGTGTGTGTGTGTGTGTGTGTGTGTGTGTGTGTGTGTGTGTGTGTGTGTGTGTGTGTGTGTGTGTGTGTGTGTGTGTGTGTGTTAGGGATGGCACAAACCGCACCGAAAACCGAAACCGTACAATTCACACACATACCGAACCGAACCGTGCAATCCATCGCAAACCGCAATTCATGTACTGCCCAGAAAAATATGTAAAACAGAGATTCTAGGAGTATCTTATCCAGTCTCTCTGATTAAAACATTAGAGTATAAGACCAAATCAGAGGATGACAATCAAATCACACCATTTTCACATTATAAGCCTATACAAACCATATGTAGGATATTTAGTGATAAGTCCGATTCTATTAGCCAGTGTACCATTTATCATGAACTAAAAAAAAGAACCGTAGAGAACCGAAAACCGTGACCTTGACACCGCGATATGAACTGAACCGTGAATTTTGTGAACCGTACCACCCCTAGTGTGTGTGTGTGTGTGTGTGTGTGTGTGTGTGTGTGTGTGTGTGTGTGTGTGTGTGTGTGTGTGTGTGCGTGTGTGTGTGCGAGTGTGTGTGTGTGTGTGCGTGCGTGCGTGCGTGCGTGCGTGTGTGTCTGTGTGTGTGTGTGTGTGTGCGTACATGCGTGTCTGGGTGGGGAAGTGCATAAAGCTGACAAGAGATGGACAGGGGTGAAGCTTAGCAAAGTACTTTGTGATGAAACACACCTCTGATCAAATAAAAGATCGACAGAGGTCAGAGCTCCGACAGAGCAGAATAAAAGACCGGAATCAGAGAGAGAGAGAGAGAGAGAGAGAGAGAGAGAGAGAGAGAGAGAGGGAGAAAAGGAGAGAGTGAGTAGAAAAGACAGAGCAGAGGAGCAAATGCAGTGAGGACCTCGAGTAATAGGGATAAAATGGAAGAAACTCTTGGCAGGCCGCAGGCAGAGATCACAGTGTCTCTAAA
The DNA here is from genome assembly GCF_034702125.1 of Engraulis encrasicolus. Classification (NCBI taxonomy): domain Eukaryota; kingdom Metazoa; phylum Chordata; class Actinopteri; order Clupeiformes; family Engraulidae; genus Engraulis; species Engraulis encrasicolus. The sequence continues at coordinate 32,603,940 of NC_085865.1, read as the reverse complement.
TAACCAAGAAGATAGCATGAAGCAAATGAGGTGAAAGGTGGGTTGGGAAAGAGAAAAAAAAGAAAGTCAGAGAGAGAAAGGGAAAGAGAGCGAGAGAGAGTGAGAAAGAGAGCGAGAGATAATGAGAAAGAGACAGATGGACAGGCAGACACAGACAGACAGAGACACAAAGACAGAGACAGAGCGAACAAGCGAGTGAGAAGGAGAAAAAGCTGCCGACCCATGGCCCAGTCAATAGCTGTTGCGGTGCCCACCCTATTTCACACATACTGCTACACAGCCCCTGCGATGTGAATAGAGAAGACATTGGCATGCTAAGTCAGGTCATCCACACACATGAGCGTCTCTGCAGCTCCGTCAATGAGGTCACACTCGCCCTTTAAGTCCAGGGCCCCATCTCTCTCTCTCTATCTCTCTCTCTCTCTCTCTCTCTCTCTCTCTCTCTCTCTCTCTCTCTCTCTCTCTCTCTCTCTCTCTCTCTCTCTCTCTCTCTCTCTTCCCATCCTGTGAATTATCGATTGCGAAGGTCTAAGAGTGGAGTTTGTTGAGTGAGGGAGAGGGAGAGAGGGAGGGGGAGAGTAAATGTGGGTGCTGTGCTGAGCAAAGTGCAGTGGAGACAGTGTGTCAGGTTGAAATGCCAGCGAGTGCATCCTGCAACGTTGCCTCTGCCCCAGGTCTAGTGTGGGACTCCACTCCTGCTCCTGCTGCTAAGCCTCAGGGCGTCCTCATAGATCGCAATGGGAGACAACGCAGAAAAGTTTTTTTGGGCCCCTTGCGGAGCCTGAGGAAGATCAATTCTTTGAAGAAGCTTATTCCTGAAGCGTGGAGAGGGGGTAACTCTCTCTCTTTGTCTCTGTCTCTGTCTGTCTCTCTCTGTCTGTCTGTCTGTCTGTCTGTCTGTCTGTCTGTCTGTCTGTCTGTCTCTCTCTCTCTCTCTCCCAAGTCTGTATCTCATGGTCTTCTTGTCTCCTTCTCTGTGTCTCTCCTTCTGTGCCAGCCAGTGTAAACAGTCACACAAACAAACACAATTCACAGCTATTCAACCACAAATGTTACTGATTGTGGTGGTATTTGTGGTGGTATTAGTGTTCTAATAGTTTTTGTAGAAATGTTCAAAGGGACTGTCAAAGAATTAGATAAATTGTGATTAAATGATATCTAAAATAAAAGGCTTTGAAATGCTTGATTCATCTTAATGTTTCTCATCAGTCGTTGCATTTAAGCAAGCAAATTATCTTATGAGAAGTGTACAAAGCTTAATATATTATACAATGTTTGCTATTAAAAATTCTTGTTTTCTCCTTCCTAAAGTACACACCCTGTTCTCAGAAAGCAAACCGAAAACACATGATGTGTTCCATTTGCCTGTTCAAAAAAAACAAACAAAGCTAATTTTATTAATTAGCCCGAGAGATGCCATGCCATTAACCTGTTGGCTGTTATCAGCCTCTTCCCGCTGTTCCACTTAACATTGCTTTACTCAGTGAAAAACAAGTCATTACTGTGCAAAAAATACTCCAATACAGCTCCCGTTCAGCACAAAACATTTTGTGCTGAATTTTAGCTGAGCAAATGAACTATTATCATCATGCAAATATTTTTCACCCGATAATAGACTATTTGCAACCCGCTTGATCTCGTCTATGCTTCAGAATGATTTACCTTTGCTCTTGTCAGCATATTCATGATCTAATGATGCAGTGAAACACGAGTTATTATGAGTCAAATTGATACACAGAGAGAATGTTATCACTGTCACTAAAAGCATTACAACAGCACAACAGACAATACAACAGACAACACACACGCAAATCAAAATGACTTTACATTTGAATGTGGCTCACCCCTCAGCCGACAACAGACCCAGTTATGCTGGCTGATAAATTTGCTTGATTATTCGTAATTTCAATAGGATTCACCTACTACTCTTTTCTGCATATTGATTATGAGGCTGATTCAGTCAAACAATAATGAGACAAGCTCTCTGAGAATTGAGAAAACACAGCTCAATCAAGTACAAAACCAATCCAATGCACGGCAGCAACTTCAAACCCAATGAAACAATAAGTCCTTCAGGAGCTTTGTTTCCAAAGAATTAGCTGAAGCACACACTCAGAAGCACACAGTCACAGTCACCATATTCTAAAACCCAAGGCAGTACCCTCCCGAGTGGGGACATGGATGCCAGGCATATGGTAGCAAGACCCCCCTTAAACCCCCTGCTGGGCCCAGATGCAGAAGCAGATATCAGCACTCCGCACTGATGTCCTCATGTTGAGGTTTATACAGTACATTTCTCCTGCTATTTCAAAGTCAGGCATCAATACCCCTCAAAAAAACAAACACAAGACCTCCCTCTTCCAGGCTCATAAGTAAATCCAGATGCAGAAGCTGAGTGTAGTAGATTCTCAACCCCAAAGCTCCCGCGTCACGTGTGAGGCATGGACCCCAAAAACATGGGAAACATGGCAAGACCTCCACCCAACCCCCCTTTACTTCCAGGCTCAAATACAGAGGTGCAGGCAAGGCAGGAGGAGCAGAGAAGGCAGCAGCAGTGGAGGAGGTGGAGGAGGAGGAGGAGGACCGGAGCACCACTCACCCTCAGCAGCTTCTTGGCTGTGTCCACACGGGAAGGCTTGCGGGTGGGCAGCGGATGCAGCAACACTGGAGCTCCGTGGTCGAAAATCATCCCGCCTGAATACTGACACTGATGCCCGTATGCCTTAGTCTTAGTGCTAGTGTGTGGCTTTGTTTGTTTGTGCACGGCGGTGGTGAGTGAGTTCATGTGTGATTGTCTGTGTGTGCATGTGTGTGTGTACGTTTGTCCGTGTGTGTTTGTGTATGATCAAATCAGTTTTCTGATTGCTGGTGTGTGTATGTACGTGTGTGTGTGTGTGTTTGTGTGTGTGTGTGTGGGTCGGTATGGAGAGCTATGTGAAGGACTGTCCTCCGTGCCAGTCAGAGTCCACTGAGGTGAACTGTGAGAGTTTCTCCAATCACCAGAAAGAGAGGCACACACACACACACACACACACACACACACACACACACACACACACACACACACACACACACACACACACACACACACACACACACACACACACACACACACACACATACACATCATCATAAACACACGGACACACGCACGCACACACACGCATACGCACAAACACACACACACACACATACACACACAGTGCCACTTAGACACAGGAGAAGGGCTAATGGATGGAAGATTTGTCTAGACTGAGGCAATGATGTACTGTACAGGAAGGAGAGAGGAGTGGAGGAAGGAGAGAGAAGTGGAGGAAGGGGAGAGGAGTGGAGGAAGAAGAGAGGAGTGGAGGAAGGAGAGAGGAGTGGAGAAAAAGAGAGAGGAATGGAGAGAGGAACGGAGAGAAGAAGAGAGGAATGGAGAGAAGAGGAGAGGAGTGGAGGAAGGACAGAGACGTGGCGGAAGGGGAGAGGAGTGGAGGAAGGAGAGAGGAGTGGAGGAAGGGGAGAGGAGCGGGGAAAAAGAGAGAGGAATGGAGAGAAGAAGAGAGGATTGCAGGACGGAGAGAGGAGAGAGGAATGGAGAGAGGAGAGAGGAGAGTGGAGAGAGGAGAGAGGAATGGAGAGAGGAATGGAGAGAGGAGAGTGGAGAGAGGAGAGAGGAGAGAGGAGAGTGGAGAGAGGAGAGAGGAATGGAGAGAGGAGAGAGGAGAGTGGAGAGAGGAGAGAGGAGAGAGGAGAGAGGAATGGAGAGAGGAATGGAGAGAGGAGAGAGGAATGGACAGTGAGGAGAGCGGCTCCTGGAGCTGATTTCTGTGGGTGAGGGCCATTGAGCCCAGCCAGCCAGCGCAATCAGAGCCTGGCGAGGAGGAGCAAGGCCGAGGACAGCTTTTGCTGGGCCTGGGACAAAGCCATTTGAAAGGAACCCCCCATGCAATACATACACAAGGAGGACCCACTTTTGGGCCCCCTTTCTCCCTGGGCCTGGGACAACTGACCCCTTTGTCCATCCCCCCTGTCGGCTTCCCTGAGGAGGAGTAACAGGATTAGGGGAAGTGGTGGAAGAAGAGAGACAGGAGGGCGGTCTGTTATGGAGGGTGATGGAGAAGGGAGAGATGGAGGGGGGCACTGTCAGGAAAGTAACCCTATATCTTAAACAGATGATGAGGACATCACTCCATGTGTTGGAGAGAGAAAGAGAAAGTGTGTGTGTGTGTGTGTGTGTGTGTGTGTGTGTGTGTGTGTGTGTGTGTGTGTGTGTGTGTGTGTGTGTGTGTGTGTGTGTGTGTGTGTGTGTGTGTGTGTGTGTGTGTGTGTGTGTGTGTGTGTGTGTGTGTGTGCGAAAGAGAGAGAGAGAGAGAGAGAGAGAGAGAGAGAGAGAGAGAGAGAGAGAGAGAGAGAGAGTGTGTGTGAGTGAGAGAGAGTGAGTGAGAGAGAGAAAATATAGAGAATCAAGTGTGTATGTAGTGTATGTGTGATGTACATCGGGTCACTCTAGTCGAGTAGTATAAAAAGTTAAATGGAACCAATGCCCTTGGACTCACTTGTACAGCCACAGACAGAACTTTGAATTTCACTGGCTCCTGAATCGGCCAATAATGGCAGTCCTTATTGCCCACTGAGAGCCTGTGTGCAAAGCAGTCAATAAACAACACTGCCTCAGTTGTGCCCACGCTGCTATTGTGAAAATGTCCCAAATAGTTATTATTATCAATATAGCCTACAGATGATTTCTGGGCACACGAAGACATGGAGAGGGTAATTGGCTGATTCTAGCCATAGCGTCTACAAACTGTATTCTGTACAGCAATCAATACTGGCTGCCAGCACTTCTCTTTTGTTTTCCCATCGCTACATTCATTTAAACACTTACCACACCCACGCACAGTTCAGACTTTCCCACTCAGACCGACCACCCTTTCTCCACCCTTCAGGTTAAAAGGTTTTGGAGAGGCCAGTAATCCGAGGGCAGAGGGGGTAACGCGTTTCAGATGGCAGATTTTCAGATTTTAAGCAATATCAATAAAGTTGCATTAAACTGCAATTAAATCATGTCTAAAAAAACTGAAGATATCAAAACTACGTAGAAGGGGTGAAATCCCCCTAACAACGCACCCCGCCCAAAAAGAAAGTATTATCAATAATATACAGTAGATGATTTTTGGGCACACAAACAGACAGAGTAATTGCCTGACTGCAGCCATGGCGTCTACAAATTG
>NC_085865.1:32581221-32593721 GCF_034702125.1 Engraulis encrasicolus | reverse complement strand
AAATGTAAGGAAAAGAAAAAATGAAGAGGGGAGGGGGTAACATTTAAAGAAGAGAATAATAGAAGGAGGGGAGGCGGATAAGATAGATAGGGGGATAGGAGGAAGAAGAAAAAAGAAGAGGAAGGGAAGAGTTGGATGGAGGGATTAGGGTTCAAGATCATTTCCTGTGGAGGATGTAGTCAATGATGGAGGATTGGGCTCTGGCAGACCAGCTCTGGAGAGTGTGTGTGGGTCTTCATTAGGAGCCATGTCCCAGCTCATTATTACCAGCACACAGCACACAGCACACCGCACAGGATACAGGGGGCCCAATGGACACACCCAATCTGACATACACATAGCACACACACAGACACACACAGACACACACACACACACACACACACACACACACACACACAGACACATACACACACACACACACACACACACACACACACACACACACACACACACACACACACACACACACACACACACACACACACACACACATTCAGATACACTCATGACCACACACACTCACTGGCACACACACACGTACAGAACATGAACATACAAACACACACGCACACACACACATACACACAAACACACAAACACAAACACACACACACACACACACACACACACACACACACACACACACACACACACACACACACACACACACACACACACACACACACACACACACACAAACACACAAACACACACACACACACACACACACACACCCTCTGGATATGGGTCCTGTGAATTTTGCTGACAGAAGCCCAATCCTTGACACTTGAAATATTCTGCAGCAATCAGTATTGTTGCACACTGTGTGTGTGTGTGTGTGTGTGTGTGTGTGTGTGTGTGTGTGTGTGTGTGTGTGTGTGTGTGTGTGTGTGTGTGTGTGTGTGTGTGTGTGTGTGTGTGTGTGTGTGTGTGTGTGTGTGTGTGTGTGTGTGTGTGTGTGTGTGTGCGTGTGTGTGGGCGTGTGTGCCTGCATGAGTGTGTCTGTGTATGAGCTACTACCATAATAATGATTAAGATTTAAGTCATCCTCATTTTGTAATTCTTTTGTGCTATCGCCTGGTAACCCATAGACAATTTGAACCATACCCAAATCCTTGTTATATACAATGCACACCAAAGATTATCATACTCCATCATGCCTTTAAAAAAATCCTCAAGCTTGTTCAATCATTTTCTCTTTCAAAGAAAAGTCGCAACTTGCAGCTCTACCGATGCTACTATGGTGGAATTGGACTGCGTATACTCCATGAAACAGATGGAGAGGTGTACTTGAGTTGACAGCTTCCATCCTTTGGTGTTGATCTAATCATTCAGTTGGTGGCACACCTGCATTCTGTTTTTGCACACGTCTATTGTGTTGATAAAACTGTATGTCCTGTATTATCACATCCTCTCATTGTCGAGAATGAATTTCTCGTTTAGGTACTGTAAGTGTCGTCATTTGTAAATATTACACACTAGGGAAGGCAGAACGCAGAAGCGTCTGTGTAATGAAAAAAAAGTTGATTCATGCTGTTCTTACTTTTCTGTTATGGAAGTGCTCATAGAGATGCAACAGCGCCTGCCAACTCGTCAATTTCTGGCTACCTTTGACCTGACTGCATTTTTTGACGTGGAGGGAATACCGGCCACGTTGCATGTTGACTTTGTGGCCTAAATCTAGACCTTTCCTTTACCCTTACCGTCAGTGAAGTTATGCTGCCACAAGGAGGCGCCTTTGAGGCGCACATCACATGACTCCAAGGGCATATCTTAGACGTGAAAATAATTGCAGTCTGGTCAAAAGTAGTCAGAAATTGACATGTTGGGACTATGTACAGTAGCACAGGCATGGGAGAGTGGGGGGGTAAGTGGCTGTGCACGTTCAGTTGTCCTTTTCACACCAGACAACCTATGTGACCGTGGCAAAAACAGCACATAGGGGCAAAAAAGCTAGAAAGATTGATGCAGTTGTTCTCAATAAGACCCCACTACTGTGCATGACCTCGTCCAGGCACCACGCACACACCACATTTCGGTGTGGAAGGACTAATTTCAGGTGAAAGAGTCATAAGAAAAGAGACATAAAAGCCTAAACTCATATTACACAATCCTTCAGGAATGCTGTCATCAGGGAAGCCCACGGGGAGTGGGGGTGGGGGGGATAAAGGGGTCAGTTGTCCCGGGGCCAGGGAGAGAGGAGCCCAAAATTGGGTCCTTATTACATTGCATGTATTGGTTCGGGGGCCCTTTCAAATTTTGTTGTCTAAGGCCCCGCAAAAGCTGTCAGCAGCCCTGGCTGTCATATTATACAAGCTGAATGTTAAAACTCTAATGGCCACTTTTATACGTACATTTGTTGTCACCAGAATGGTAATCACCAAGTACTAGTGTAGTACTAAAATCTCTGCGTAATTTCATAGTAGAGTAGAACTTTGGTAGTAAATTCTTCAATGACTATTACAGCGGTTCACTGGTGGCACAGAGTGCCCTATGAGGCAACAACCTTCCTTGGCGGCAAACAGCCAACGTGAATACAGCCAACATGTGAAGGCATTTCAGAGGTGGCCACCGGTTGATGACAAAGTCATAGCTTTGCTGCAGTTTCTGATGACGGGCATTTTGAGCCACTGCCACCATTTCACATAATGGAGTCGAGAAATCAGTGGCATCCATCAACGTCACGGCGACGTACGTACGTTTGTGGGGGTTTTTACCCTCGTGCACGGGAGTAATTTTGTTTCACTTTCACTTTGTCAACTCCCCCGACCTCCTCCTGTCGTAGCAGTGACTGGTAGCAGCAGGGGGCTTTGGCAGGGAGAAGATGGCTGAACCAGTGAACTGTGAAAGACTGAAGGAGAAGAGCTAACCTTCTCTAACCTTTTATCCCCCCCCCTCTCTCTCTCTCTCTCTCTCTCTCTCTCTCTCTCTCTCTCTCTCTCTCTCTCTCTCTCTCTCTCTTTCTCTTTGTTTTCTCCCCTCTTCTCTCTCTCTCTCTCCCACTCCCTTCTCTCCCTCCCTCTCTCTCTCTCTCTCTCTCTCTCTCTCTCTCTCTCTCTCTCTCTCTGCTTTTGGTCCTGTGTTGATTTTTTTCAACTTCACATAGAACTGTGGAGTTATAACTCAAACAGTTTTTCGGACCATAGCACTTTGTTGGAAGTGTGTGTGTTCATGTGCCAAAATATGTGCTGGGAATGTGTGTGTGTGTGTGTGTGTGTGTGTGTGTGTGTGTGTGTGTGTGTGTGTGTGTGTGTGTGTGTGTGTGTGTGTGTGTGTGTGTGTGAGAGAGAGAGAGAGAGAGAGAGAGAGAGAGAGAGAGAGAGAGAGAGAGAGAGAGAGAGAGAGAGAGAGAGAGAGAGGGAGAGAGAGAGAGTGAGAGAGTGTGTGCACACACATTTAATATCTCACTGCATTCCCGGAAGCTGCTTACGGCTAGGCAGTGCACTGCAGAGCCCAAACAGTAGACTTCTCTCCTCTTCTCTCCTCTTCTCTCCTCTCCTCTCCTCTCCTCTCCTCTCCTCTTCTCTCCTCTTCTCTCCTCTCCTCTCCTCTCCTCTCCTCTCCTCTCCTTTCCGTCCTCTACCAACCTCTATCCATCACGCTGGTGACTTCATTCTCCGACTGGTGCTTTTAAATGCCTACTGCGCTGCAAGCCCACGCCAGAGAGGGAGGAGGGAGAAGAGGAGGAGGAGGAGGGAAAAAAGCAATCAACTGTGGTCAAATACAAAAGACCACTTTTCCATTTCTTTCTGCTCATATCTCGAGATAATACTTCACCCATGTGCAAACTCACCCACCCAGCCACAAACACTCGCCTCGCACTTTTCGCGTAAACACGGGCAAACTCGAAACACAAATGTGTACACGCACGCACGCACGCACGCACGCATGCACGCAAGCACGCAAGCACACACACACACTCAAGCAGACACACACACACACACACAAGCACATACACACACACACACACACAAGCACATACACACACACACACACACACACACACACACGGAAAGGAAAAAAGAAAATTACATTTACGGGGAAAGCAGCGAGTCTGCAACAGTTCTATGATGGCGAAATAAAAGCAAAACAAATAGAGTGCACAGCCTCTTGATGGGTATGCCAAACCATAACTCATAGCCATTTCAATAGAGAGAGAGAGAGAGAGAGAGAGAGAGAGAGAGAGAGAGAGAGAGAGAGAGAGAGAGAGAGAGAGAAAGAGAGAGAGAGAGAGAGAGAGAGAGAGAGAGAGAGAGAGAGAGAGAGAGAGAGAGAGAGAGAGAGAGAGAGAGAGGAGGGAAGGAGAGACAAACAGATGGGAGTGTATATGAGAACAGGATGAATGGAAATGGAAAGAGAGCAGCGGTGGCAAAAAGCCGAGAGATGATGGGGAAAAAAAAACAACAGTGAAGATACTATAGGGTATTATTCATCTTGTATATACACACGCACACACACAAAGTAAACACTGTGGGACTGTGAGGGCAGGAAAAAATATGGGGACTCAATGAAGGACATTTTAAAAGGCTATTAAGGACAGTTCAAAAAATATATGTATATATTATATATTTTTTATCCTGTTAAAATCCAACCTTGAAGCATAATAATGATTTAAAAACAGCATAATATACAAGTGCTTTCATATTAATCCTGGTCTTACAAACAGCCCAACCCTCCAAACCAAAGGACCTTAGGAGCATGATCAATGGGTGCATGTTTGTGAGTGTGCATGCATGTGCGTGACGTGAGTGTGTGTACACACACACATACTGTAGGCCTACATAAAGCACTACATTGTCTTTGGTATACATGAGGAGTTATGCCCACCGACGTGACAGATCTCAGAGATGCAGAGCACAGCACAGAGCTTCTCTGGGGTGGATGTCAGGCACGTGGGGCTACCAGGAAGCCGGATAGCAGTGACCCCTGAAAGTGACCCCAGCAGGGCAGCTGGCCCTGGGCTGAGGAGTAATGTTCTGCCTCAGAGAACCAGAACTCTAGACCAGGACAAGAGGGCAGGGAAGGGGATGAGGAAACCAGAGAGAGAGAGAGAGAGAGAGACAGAGAGAGAGAGAGAGAGAGAGAGAGAGAGAGAGAGAGAGAGAGAGAGAGAGGCAGAGAGAGATGGAGGGAGAGAGAGAGAGAGAGATGGAGGGAGAGAATGTGTACAAGTTAAAAAAAAAGAGACAGAAGTCTACACGAGGACACGAGGGCACAGAAGGGGAGGATGAGGAAAATGAGAGACAGAGAGAGGGAGAGTGGGTGATAGATAAGAAAAATGAAGTAATTTCTTCCCTTTCTTGGGGTCACCTCTCTCAAACTCATAGAATTGAAGAAGATTTCACAGAAGCGAAGCTTCCACCAGATGGAATGTAAATTAATTTGCTATATATAGGATCTCTACTTTTGCACACATACCGTACACACACACGCGCGCGAGCGCACGCATGCACACACGCACACGCACACGCACACGCACACACACGCACACGCACACAACCTTTAGATAGTATGAACATGTCTCAAGATGTTTCCTCAAAGTTAAGGTATATTTTCTTTTCTTTTTCGTCTTTCTAATATAGTTAACACATCATAACTTTATGTCATTGGAATTTCTCAGGATTCTGAAGATAGAGAGCAGAAAAAGACTACAAAATGTTGAATCACATCACATTACTGCTAATGATACATTTCAGCTTTGGACGTTTTTGGCACGATAGCTCTGACTAATTTGTAAAATAACATGAAACCTATCAGATTTAGATGCAGACAACTTGTTGCCCATGGCAACTTTCATTACTCATTTCCAATGGTCGTTACCAGGAAACATCATCTGACATCTTAATACGTAAGGGTTAACGTTCGGCGAGAAGGTCGCTACCGTGGAATAGCAGCACGACAGAGAGAATCTTTAGACATGGCGGGGACATTTCTTTAGGCCTATTTAGGCCTAATGTTAAGATTGTTGCTGCGCAAAACAAAACAATGCCGTTGTGGAACACCGCTAGGCAACAGCTAGGTAGCCAGGACAACAGGTGTTGTCTATCACAGCAGCTGATTAGAGTCTTGTTGAAAAGTCGCTTTAGCAGTGAAAAGTCTTGTTGCCTTTGACAGCGGTCTGTTATAGACCAACCCGTCCGTTATCGAAAAATAACAGACGTGCGAACGTTGGGGAGCCCCGTTGAAATGAATGGAGCATTCGACTGATGACGTCACAACCATATAATACAGTAGTATAATGGGCCGATTCATTTCCTTTCACACTCCCCAATGTTCTAAGCAGCAATAACATAATTTACGCTGTCCATTAACTGAAATTGTTTATAACATCAAGTGTTTATAAAATGTATAAAATCGGTTTCTTCATCTGCATCATAGACATGACACGCTAAATCCATATCAACTGACATGAGCAGAAGACTGCTATTCCATCATTCCAGCTGAGCCCCTTTTGCACAGAGACTGTCATAGCCTAATTGTCACCAAAACGTCTCAGCAAATCTGTTACTGAAAGCACATGCAAATGTCATAGCAATTAAATGTTGTTATGATCTAGTTGAGTCTTTTCAGCAAAGAGTGGAGGCCTGCCGGTGGGCCCATCTGCTGGGAGGCTACTATGGCTTCTATGTTACATATCAAGCATCATGACAGTGGGGTCAGAAGACTGCTGTCCTATCGTTTCAACTTAGCGTAGTTGCAAGCTTGTTTCGTCATCTATCCTCCGGAGAAACAGAAAATATAGTCGCAAAAACACATCCCCTGATCCATCCACATGGGGCATGACATTATGACATCCAGGCATGATTCTCTATGCACTGTGCATTGGCTATGACAGCAACCTCTTTTCTTCTTTCTTGCTTTCCTTTATCTTTTTTTATTTGTTTCATCCTTTATTTCATCCCTCTTATACAATAGCTGATGCTTTGCTTCTTTCTTTCTGTTTTCAATTCCTCTTTCTTTTCGTGTTTCAGTTATGCTTTCTTTGTTTCTTTCTTTCTTTGTTTCTTTCTTTCTTTCTTCCTGTTTCTTTTTTTTCATTCTCTGTTATTTGCAGTACTGAGAGCAACGCCACATCTGGGGATGGCCATATTAGTGCATGCACACCTTTTCAGCAGGCGGAGATGCACAATGCACCCCACTGTTCAATGACTACACACACAGCAACCGAATCTGAGCAAATTGATTTTCCCCCAGGTGAACGCCAGATTGTGTTAATGGATTTGTGTCAGAGAGCTGAGAAGGGTGAACACTGTTCTAAAGCCATGGGAAATACACAGTGCCCCATGCAGGATGCAAATGCCTTGCAGGGCAGTGTTATGAAGACAACCCAGAGGTCCGAGATACAACAGGTAACAGGTGCGTCACAACAGAGGCCTAATACAGGAAAGCACTTCACACACTACACACACTAGTGCACATGTTTAACATCCAAATCTGCGGTGCGTTTCAAAACCATAGTTGCTAACTACATTAGCTACTTTGCAATGCAATTTCCCATTTGCAACTACCCAAGTTGCTAACTGGCTAACAACTACGCTTTCGAGAAATGCACCCCAGGTTTTGTAGACACTGCTTATTGTTCAATCAACCAGTCATTCATTCCACAAATAGAAGACGCCCATTAATGACCAACAAGTCCACCAATCTTTGTTTAATCAACAGTGCCACTAGTAATGGGGGCACACGTTACACAATGGGAATCTGAAATGTGGCATGACTATACAGGTTAACCATCCAAATCTGGCTGAGATATTGCTGCTGATCAAACAGATTGTTTACTCGTCTTCAGTCATCCAGTCGGTCATTCCACAAACAGAACAAGCCCATTATTGGTCAAAAGGCCTGTCCAATCATCATTAGTTTTAATGGTAACGATCATATGTTTTACACAACAGAGAACTAATTACAGAAAAATACATGACACATGATACGTCTACAGGTCAACCATCCAAATTTGGTTGTGATATCCCACTGCTAATCAAACCGATTGATTCACTCATCAATCAACAACCAGTCAATCAAACCACCAGCAGAGCAAGAACAAGCATGTGTGATTGACTATCAATCAACCATTCCACAAACACAACAAGGCCATTATTGGCGATCTGGTCCACTGATCTTCATTAAACCGGCAGCCAGAGTGGTAATGATGCTAGTGCACTTCAGAAGGTGACCCATTTGAAAAAGATCAGGTGTTGTCAGATCAATAGCCAATGCCAGTCTGTGATCTCCCGGGCCTTCAGATGTCAACTCCATTGATTTGCTTGTTTTTTTGTAAGTGCAATATGGTGTTTCAGGTAGAGGAAGGAAAAGCAGCTCATTACCTGAACAGAGCAGGTGCAGGAAGTGGATTCATTAGGGATGCTCAAGGCAAGCCGGAGAAGACTGCTCACAAACTGGAAAGGGCATGGCATATGTGCAGTGGTAGATGATGCTTTATCCATAGAGACTTCACCCCTGAGCGCATAGCCTTTATTATTGTCACCAAAATGGTAATGACCGAGATGAAAAATCCAAGGCATACACCTGGAATACCTAAAAAGCTTTAATAATTAGGCCGGAGAAATTTAAACAATGCGTTTCGGACTTGGGTAACCTTCATCAGGACTTAATCAAACAACAAAAGAAGTTCCGAGGCGTGCCAAAGAGTGAATGGGCGACGTGCCTATCTGTGCAAAGAGGCTAGAGCTGTTCAGGTAAACAAGCCCATTCCTTGGAGTTATGAGCTGCAGTCCTTGCTCAAAGGCACTTTGAGGCCACTGATGAGAGTGCAAGAATTAGTTATTTATTTATCTTCACCATCTTCCTACTGGTATGGCATACAAACCAACGTCTTTTCAGTCCCAAGACCAGCTCCCTAACCAACGCTATGCAAGCGTGCAATATATGGGCAACTGGACTGTAGAATAATATACCGTATGTTAAAATAACAGAGTGACGATATATGTCATCTCCTGAAGGACGACGCAAGAGAAGGAAAAAATGTCAGTTTTCATATTCTTCACTCCATGAAAACCCAAAACTAGAAGATAGTGTGTCAAGTGATAAGTAATGCTCTGTTAGTAACAAAGAAAGATGACGTGAATATCACAAGTTACAGCTGTGCAGTGGAGCATAGAACACTTTTGAGACAATAAAAGATACAGTAGGACATTTTTCCTGAGGAATGGAGAGCAAACTATGTTCTAGAAGTCATCTGAAGGTCAAACACTAATTTGTGTGTGTGTGTGTGTGTGTGTGTGTGTGTGTGTGTGTGTGTGTGTGTGTGTGTGTGTGTGTGTGTGTGTGTGTGTGTGTGTGTGTGTGCGTGTGTGTGTGTGTGTGTGTGTGTGTGTGCGTGTGTGTATGTGTATGCTTGCGTGTGTGTCTGAGCGTGTGTGTGTGTGTATGCATGCGTGTGTGTATGCATGCGTGTGTGTCTGAGCGTGTGTGTGTGTGTGTGTGTGTGTGTGTGTGAGAGAGAGAGAGAGAGAGAGAGAGAGAGAGAGAGAGAGAGAGAGAGAGAGAGAGAGAGAGAGAGAGAGAGAGATGAGTGATGTGAGAGAGGTAGACAGACCGACAGACAGACAGACAGACAGAGAGACCGACAGACAGACAGAGAGACCGACAGACAGACACAGACGCAGACAGAGAAGACGGACTCTGTTCAGCTGCACACCTGCATGAAGTGCAGCTCCTTGAGTGTACAAGAAGACTGTAGAAAAGAGGGGAAATAAATTGCATGTGGGGATAAAAAAAACAGGAAGCAGACTAAAAAAGCCGTTAGGAGCCAAATAAAGCAGGTTATGCGGGAGGTGAGGATTAATCAATTGAGTTGTTCTGGGAATAGTGGTGCTTTAGCGGCTCCTGTATAAGAAAGACCTGCAGCTCTTTCATTACGCCTGAAAGGAGAAGGCAGAAAAGGAAAACCAGAGATGATAGAACAAAGCAGAACACGTTCCCTCAGAAAAAAAAGTAGTGAATGTGATCATGTTCAGAGACAAACAAATCAGAAGACTGCTACTAAACAAAGCCTTCCCTATGTTTCATTCTCTGCCTTTCTCTCTCTTACTCTCTCCATTCTTTCCTTCTTCCTTTAGATTCCTCCTTCCTCTCTGCTTTTCCTTCCTCTCCCCTTCTCCTGCCTCTCTAGCGCCCTCTCTTCCCTTGCTCTTCCTCTCATTCTCTCCCCCACGTCCCCATAACACTTCCTCTCCCTCTAACTCTCTCGCTTCCCTTCCCTTCTCTTCCCTCCCTCTTCCTCTGTCTCTTTCCCCCTCTTCTATCTCTCTCCCTTCCCCTTCCTCTCACTCCTCTCTAGGGATGGGAATACGAGTACATTAATTTCTGTAGAGAGAGGTAGGGAGAGGTTCCATTGACCCATTGTTTCCGGGTTCTATTATTGCAAGGGGGAGAGGGGGTAAATCCCCCTTTAGGCAGACCTAGGCAGACCTAAGGACTGTTCTATTCAATGCTAGGAGCATTATGGCACGCCCCTTTAAGCAGACCGGAACCTGGTCATGTTAGGTGCCCATAGCAACCTATTACATTGGCATATCTCTATATACTTAAAGAATCTCTGCCGATACCGGTATTAGTATCGATGCATCCCTACTCCTATCTCTCACTCTCTCCACCAACTTTCCCCTTTCATGATGACTCACCGTTCCTGTTTTTGCACTTATGCTTTTCCCCCGACTCCTTTCTTCCGTGTAATATGTCCTACTGTAGCCTACAGCATACATAAAACAATACTTTTTTTAATGGTTGAAAATAAAACTGTTTTTCATTTTTTTACGGAGAGAAGTGAGGAGAGGTTATTGGGGCTGGATTTTCTTACCTCCTTCCTTCCTTCCTTCCTTCCTTCTTTCTTTTATTTGTTTATTTTGTCATCTTTCCTCTGAGTTTCTTACTTCTTCTTTTCTTTTTCCTCCCTTCCCTCTATGTTTCTGTCTCCCCAGCTGTGGTTTCTATTAGCAGCCTGTTGAGTGGGAGACTGTCTGTCAGCGTGGCAACAATGTTGCAACCCTGTCTGACGGGTGCTGTGGAATAAGGAGCCAGTGAGAGGGTGAGACTGGTGTGGTGTCATGTAGTGTAGTATAGCGAGGTGTTGTGTAGTGTAGTAAGGTGTGGTGTAGTGTGGTGTGATGTGGTGTGGTGTAGTATGGTGTGATGTGGAGTGGTGTGGTGTGCTGTGTTGTGGTGTAGTGTACTGTAGTGAGGTGAGGTGTGGTGTGGTGTAGTATGGTGTGGTGTGGTGTGGTGTGGTGTGGTGTGGTATGATGTGGTGCGCTGTAGTGTGGTGTGGTGCGATGTAGTGTAGTGTAGTTTGGTGTGGTGTGATGTGGTGTGGTGTGGTGTGGTGTACTGCAGTGTGGTGAGGTGTGATGTGGTGTGGTGTAGTGTGGTGTGGTGTAGTGTGGTGTCGTGTCATGTCGTGTCATGTTTTGGGGTGTAGTGTAGTGTGTAATGTAGTGTGGTGTGGTGTGGTGAGGTGTAGTGTAGTGTAGTGTAGTTTGGTGTAGTGTAGTGTAGTGTAGTGTAGTGTAGTGTGGTGTGGTGTGGTGTGGTGTGGTGCGGTGCGGTGCGGTGCGGTGCGGGGCGTTGCGTTGCGTTGCGTTGCGTTGCGTTGCGTTGTGTTGTGTTGTGTTGTGTTGTGTTGTGTTGTGTTGTGTTGTGTTGTGTTGTGTTGTGTTGTGTTGTGTTGTGTTGTGTTGTGTTGTGTTTTGTGGTGTAGTGTAGTGTGTAATGTAGTGTAATGTAGTGTGGTGTGGTGTAGTGTAGTTTGGTGTGGTGTAGTGTGGAGTGGTGTGTGTGTTGTGTTGTGTCGTGTCGTGTCGTGTTGTGTTGTGTCATGTTTTGTGGTGTAGTGAGGTAGTGTATAATGTAGTGTGGTGTGGTGTAGTTTGCTGCGGTGTAATGTCGTAGTATGGTGTGGTGCTGTGTGGTGTGTTGTGTTGTGTTTTGTTGTTTTGTGTTGTTTTGTGGTGTTGTATAGTGTAGTGTAGTTTGGTGTCTGGTATTGTGGTGTGGTGTAGTGTGGTGTGGTGTAGTGTGGTGTGGTGTAATGTATTAGTATGGTGTGGTGTGTAGTGTTGTGTTTCGTTGTTTTGTGTTGTTTTGTGGTGTTGTATAGTGTAGTGTAGTTTGGTGTCTGGTATTGTGGTGTGGTGTAGTGTGGTGTGGTGTAATGTAGTAGTATGGTGTGGTGTGTAGTGTTGTGTTTTGTTGTTTTGTGTTGTTTTGTGGTGTTGTATAGTGTAGTGTAGTTTGGTGTCTGGTATTGTGGTGTGGTTTGCATGGTCCCCATGCCAAGACACCTCATTTACCACAGGACCCAGCTGCCATTTCTCTTCTCAAAACCAGAACAATTTCCTCACTACATATTGGTCATCTCACCGCCTCTGAACACACAAAGACACAGACAATAGTCAAAAAAAGAGATTGACACAGAAATGCATAGGCATGCTCACACATACAAACAGGCACACACACAGACACAGACACAGACACAGACA
>NC_085865.1:32543721-32573721 GCF_034702125.1 Engraulis encrasicolus | reverse complement strand
GAGAGAGAGAGAGAGAGAGAGAGAGAGAGAGAGAGACTACAACTCAGACTGTTGAGGAATCTGAGAAGGGATCTATTGTTAAGAAATTATTTTCAGGAAGAAGAACATTACCGTAAAATTAAAATAATATATCAGCTATTTTAGCACAATAGCAATCACAAGACATAATGATGGCTTCATAAATTTGCAAATGAACAACAGGTGACTCTTGCTCTCACTCTCCCACATATTGCCTGTTTGCCACTTGCTGAATATAATACTTATACTACTAGCTAAATAAACTTGTGGAAATCGGAGGAGATTTTGTGCTAATTGTGGGCGGGCAGACACAAGTCGAATTTTAAACACCAGAACACACAGCAGATACTTGGATCATATTTGCTTATTTCTTCAGGGACAAATGATCCTTTACTGTAACAGGGTATAATGAGCAAAAGTTTCATTTTTAAAATAATACACATTAAAAGGAGACGAATAAATAAAATAATTGTGCACAGTTAAAATTAGGCCCAACTTTGAAGTCAAAGCAAAAAAATAAATCCAACAAAACTCCACAGGCTTCAAGATTGGCAAATTCACATGTGCACGCGCACACGCACACACACCCACCAACACACACACACACACACACACACACACACACACACACACACACACACACACACACACACACACACACACACACACACACACACACACACACACACACACACACACACACACACACACACACACACACACACACACACACACACAGAGACACACACACAGTTTGTTTACAGAGTAGGATGCTATAGCAGATGAGAAGTAAACAGGTTTATTGCACTTCCAGCTGTGTCTAAAATGCTGTGTGAAGCGTGAAAGTAAGCATGTAGACATTAAGGGAGGGGCGTGGAATGACTGTGTGTGTGTGTGTGTGTGTGTGTGTGTGTGTGTGTGTGTGTGTGTGTGTGTGTGTGTGTGTGTGTGTGTGTGTGTGTGTGTTTACACAGCTGTTCTATTCTTCTTCTATTAGTGTGTGTGTATCACAAGTCAATCATTGTGTGTGTGTGTGTGTGTGTGTGTGTGTGTGTGTGTGTGTGTGTGTGTGTGTGTGTGTGTGTGTGTGTGTGTGTGTGTGTGTGTGTGTGTGTGTGTGTGTGTGTGTGTGTGTGTGTTGTGAATTCATTACAGTGTGTATATTAGTGGGTTTCCATTAGTGTGTGTAGCATAAAGTGGGCATTTTCTAATCTGTGTACTTGCGTGTTTAGGTGTTTGTGTGAGTGTGTGCCTGTATGTGCATGTGTGTGTGTTTGTGAGCTTGTGTGTGTGTGTGTGTGTGTGTGTGTGTGTGTGTGTGTGTGTGTGTGTGTGTGTGTGTGTGTGTGTGTGTGTGTGTGTGTGTGTGTGTGCTCACGCTTGCGTGTGCTTGCAGTTACACTGCGTACTGTATTTGTGTGCACAAGTATAAATGTGTATATGCCATCCATGCATAAGGCAGCCTTTACTGTGCTCATGCAGCAGTGTGCATGGCAGAGACAGATACGG
This sequence comes from Engraulis encrasicolus, assembly GCF_034702125.1. Taxonomy (NCBI): domain Eukaryota; kingdom Metazoa; phylum Chordata; class Actinopteri; order Clupeiformes; family Engraulidae; genus Engraulis; species Engraulis encrasicolus. Next base: position 32,572,194 of record NC_085865.1, on the reverse strand, counting down.
AGCTGGGGGCCACGGTGAAGTGGGCAACATTAATCCTCACGCCCAGATGAGATACAGGAAATGAGACGTGAGGAAATGAATCCGTTTTGGGGGGGCCAACACCGACGTATTATTACTCACACTCAGCTGTCACTGGTCGCACACGGTTACTGAAGTTACACCACCTCTTCAGAACACATGCACATACATAAACGCATACAGTACAGGTATATACACACCTACACGCACACACACGTAGCCCCCTATTGCACGCCGTACCTCCTGTGCTTCATGGTAATAGTCATTGAAAAGTCAACTACCACAGTACTACACTACTATGACATAAACACAGGGCCTTTAGTAATGCACTATGACTTGGTTATTGCCATTCTGGTAACAGGAAATGTATAACGGCGTGTCTTAACGGGTTCAAACAAAGTTTAAAAAAAGTAATAAATATGATGTCCCCAAACAACTGTAAAAACTGCAGATGAATGTACAAGTAACAGCTACCTGTAGATAATATATGATTAGATTCCTCTTCCTCCCCTTCACACCATTGTGGGCAGTTGTGAAATATAAAAATAGGCCTAGTAGCTTCTTAACTAGAACAACAAACTGGACAGTGGACACTCTGTGTTCAGTGAGCAGTCCAACCCTGTAGACACTTCACGAGGCTCCTGACCTCCGCATCCATGGCAACAGAGATCTTGCTCCCTTGGGAGGGGCTAAAAAGTAATCACCCTTTTCCTTCTGGTAACAGGAGTGCAAACACACTCAAATACACACACATACACACACACACACACACACACACACACACACACACACACACACACACACACACACACACACACACACACACACAAACAAACACATGCACGCACGCATGTACACACACACACACACACACACACACACACACACACACACACACACACACACACACACACACACACACACACACACACACACACACACACATGCACGTTGGCACGCGCACACACGCACGTTTGCACGCACACACACACAATTACATGTTTCTGTGAAATCTGTAAATGCGGCGGAGCAATAGATGACGGGTGTTCTGATCCTATCTGGTGTGTTACGCTGCCATAGCCACAACGCCTGCCTGTCTCTTCCTCCACTCCCTTCTCCTCCTCTTCCTCTTCCTCTTGCTTTCCTACCCTCAGAACCAGTGCGGCTCTCCCTCCCTCCTTTCCTTCCTCTCCCTCCACCTTCAGGCGGAAGGTTGTGATCAAAGTCATCATTTCCTCTGTCAATCCACTTCTGGCAGCCAGAGATCAAAGCATACTCTCCCTCTCTCTGACACCTCCATCGTCCTCGTCTTCATTGGGTTATAAAAAAAGAAGGTAAAGTAAAACACAAAAACTTGGCATCTTCTCCTTTTTTTGCTGAACTCTTGAAATCAAATGCATGACCTGATCAGGGCCTGTGAAATGATCATAATGGATTGGAAGATATGAAAATGATGCAATTGCTGCTATGGGGTGCAGGGCTGCTGACAGCTTTTGCTGGGCCCAGGACAAAGTCATGTAAAAGGGCCCCCCATCCAATACATACAATGTAATCAAAGCCTAATTTTGGGCCCCCTGTCTCGCTGGGCCTGGGACAACTGACCCCTTTGTCCATCCCTGTTGGCTTCCCTGCAGTGGAGTAGTTTTTGTGGTTTTACAAGCCAAGTCCTTTCCTTTTGTTCTGAGTAAACGCCTAGCCTTGTTGTTGTGAACAGTAATGCTGGATCATTCCAAAGCAGGCATTTCCACTAAACATGACAGTAATGAGTACAGTCACGTCAATGTTTTTTAAACAGCATCAGCCCCTCTCTAGCTCCACGGGAGAGGGGAGAGAGAGAGAGAGAGAGAGAGAGAGAGAGAGAGAGAGAGAGAGAGAGAGAGAGAGAGAGAGAGAAAGAGAGAGAGCAGAGACAGACATAAGTAGAGACAGAGAGAAAGAGGGAGACAGAGAGACAGAGATAGAGGGAAAGAAAGAGGGAGAGGGGGGGGGGAAAGAAATAGAACGAAGAAGAGAAAGAGAAAGGGAAGGAGGAGATGTGTTACCTTGCACAGTTAATTCACTTTCAAACACAATTAAAGATACATGAGAGTGTAATCCACAGGGAGGATAGGAGAGTCACCGTGCCTCTTTGGGTCGGTCACACTAAATGGTGGTGATGGTGGTTGGCCCTGGCTGTCACACCAAGCTCCATCTATTAGCCTGCTCTGGCAAAACTCCCATAGCCAGGAGGGGGGAGGAATCAAGAGGCAGGGGTGTTGTAGTGAAGGGGTAAAAGGCTCACTTACGGACCCCGAGTTTAAAAGTGCACTGTGTAGGATGGTGGCCAGAGTAGGTAACCTATTGCAGTTACTACGCTGGTAAATGTGCTGCTGCCTATGGCCTAATTTGATATTTTCATGAATCTTAACTAAGTAATAAAGAACTATTTTTTCTGGTATGATCAAAGTACAGTAAGTTTAGCAGCTACAAATGTCTATTTCTGGAAATTCAAAACGGTGGACATGGAGAAGATCCGCCTTTTCATGCAGGAAAACTGCAATTTTCTCACTAATAATGAATACTTAGTATTAGATGATGGTGGTAAGTATTTGTGAAAAAGAAATCATTTGTGAATGGGCACCATCAATTCTGGAAATAAATTACTAAAAATACTACAGAATGCAGCTTTATAGCAGGGTGCAAGAAGTACGATTTTTAATTCAAGCCAGGTCCATTTCATCTGCTTTGATTTGATGGTGCATACGGGCCAGGGTTTGGTGCCGCATGCACTTCAAGAGTGGTCATGGGAGGGGGGAACACGTAGGGAAAGTCACAGAAGCAGAGAGTGATGTGCACAACACTGGCTGTCCTGTGAAACCCCTTTGAACTTTTACAATGGATGGTGAAACTGGTGGCAGTGAGGTGCAATCTATTTCCCATACTACCCGTGTACTACCCGCTCATCACTCCAGACTCTGCCTGTCTGCCTGAATTCTATTAAAGTCGAGTGTGCCCGGACCTCAGGTCATATGGCACCTCTCCAGTGGACAAGCAGTACACACACAAAGAAGCACATGTCAAACCAGCCATGACTATAACCAATTATTTTATGCTATTTAATTTAGCGGATGGGAAGTTCTCCAGTCAAGCTGGAGCTCTTTCATCTACAGTGTGAAGAGAGAACAGTGCTCAATTTCTGGCCAGTATCTCCAAAGCCATAGTCCACAATGTGCTCTTGCTGTCTTCTCCTCTCCACAGGTCCCAGTCCACAGTGGGATTGAGTTGCTCTAAGGCAAGGGCCCTGACCAGCCCCACATCTGTTAAGCATAGCCCCCTGCCTCTTTAGATTAACCCCTTAGCGCAGCACTATGGCTCTCTGTAATGTCACAGCAATGTTGTTATGATGTAGTTAAGCATTTTCAGCAAGTGAATAGGGTCGCCGGTGACCCCCTGCTGTAGTAAGAGGCTACTGCCAAAATGAGTTGAGTGGGGTCTGATATGATGTGTTTATTTTGATTATCCCACTGGGTATAAGCAATGCCAAAACTGTATTCACATCGGAGACCATCACCCACCTGGGACTCTGAGATTAAGCACTCTCTCAAATGCTCTCTGATGTGCTCTCTCTCTGTCTCTCTCTCTCTATCTGTGTCTCTCTCTGTCTCTCTCTCTCCCTCTCCAAGTTATAGGTAAGGCCATTAAACAGATGGGTAATCACAGGTATTTGGTATTTTGCCATCGTCCTGCACCGCACCGCACCGCACCCCAACACGTCTAATGCATAAGGCATAAGTAGGGTACAGTACAGTATGCACCGCCAAGCTTCAGTGGCGGCATTATTACAGTATCTTACAGGAGAAGACTGAGGAGGTTGGGAGAGAGGGGCGGCATGGGGTGGGGGCTGGGGGCTGGGGGCTGAGCGGGCCAGGTGATATAAAGGATGTGGCCTCTGGCAAAGGGAGTTAATATTCCGTCTCTGAGATGAACTGCATAAACACGCACCATAAAAAATACAGTGTTAATTCAACACTTGGAGAGTAGTCGACCTAAATACACTCTAGAAGATGTTAAATCGAGGCTAAAGTGTTCAAATAATACTATATTTATTGTGTGCATGGCATGGTATGGTGTGCATGGTGTGTTATGGCACGTATCACATAACTACTAAACCATTTTACCTAATGGGGTAGATAGACTAAAAACCTAACAAGAACCTATCACAAATTTGATCCAACCACCGCAGAGTTCATAAGACAAAGACAAGTGTATAATCGTAAGACAAGTACACAACTCTACTGGTTACTCAGATAAGTTACCTGTGTTGTAAGGAAACTGGGTTTCTTCTTTTTTTCACTTTTATATTTACTTCTCGTGGTGCACAGCACATGCAGGACTTGTGATTTATTAGACGTGTGCATGAGGCAGAATCATAAAGAGTAGGGCAGCGAAGAAATGAAGCGGAGGAGAGAGACGACAGGCAAAAGACACAAAAGGAGAATGAGATCAATGCCTCTCGCCTCGTCACGGGTTCACTCTTGTCAAGATGAGATGGGGAGGGGAGGCGAAACAAGGACGTTTCAAAGATGCCTTTCGGCACACAAAAACCAACCAGCATGACTACGGAGACTAATGAGGTACAGGTACGGTTCAACCTCTAAGGGTCTTACTCAATATCTTACCTCCTGTCCTCTCCTTTTGTTTGTGACCTCACGATGCCAGCCATAACATCTTGCAAAAGCACAATTCATTTTCTCATTTGCAATCGGGATGTTGAATGGGGATAAGTCCCCCAAAAGTTAGGCCGACAGCAGGGAAACTTTAATGCATTTCCCCATGGAGACACTGTGTCAGTGAAGCATGAAACCACACGGAAAAGGAAATGACGGGAGGTACGATATTGGTTTGGATCCTAGAATTAACATTTTCAGCAGTAAAATCATGTATACCAATATGTGGAAAGTGTAGAGCCTTTTTTTGATGTGACACTGTAGACTGGCACATGGCTAGTAGTAAATGTATACATGACACCTGCCTATACTGTATGACACAAGTCAAAGGTCTATGTGTGTTTATGTGAGTATGTGAGGGTAATGTGTGTACGGTGGGCAGGTCTGTATGTGGTAGTATGCCTTGCTTTTCACCGTTCTTCAGTTTCTTAGCTTTGAATGAATACATTGCATCTCTTCATCTAAAAACAAAACATAAAACTTTACTACAACATTACAACTTGGCCACAACATTCCGGCTACATTAAACCTACTGTGTAGTAAAACCTTGTGCCTTAAGGACTGTAAAGTATTTGTTTATTGTCTTGTATCTGTTCAGTGGTGCTTTATATGATGGTGGATAGAGTCTGGGCCTTGTTGCTGACCACATAGGTCATCTGGCTGCCAAGATTGGAGTGTATGTCTACAGCTTTCTCTCCCACTGCACCCCACTGAGATGGGAGTTAGTGCTTATCCAGGCCACTACAGGCTTTAAATAAAAGGCACCCCGATGTGTATGTGTGCCAGCGCTGCAAAGTGAGACATGGCATTTAAGCAAGCTGTGACGATGAGTATATGTGTGAGCTGGCATCATGACACATACCGTCTGGAGTGGAGGTGTGAGCCGATTACAGAAGTGTTTGTGTGTGTGTGTGTGTGTGTGTGTGTGTGTGTGTGTGTGTGTGTGTGTGTGTGTGTGTGTGTGTGTGTGTGTGTGTGTGTGTGTGTGTGTGTGTGTGTGTGTGTGTGTGTGTGTGTGTTTGGTGTATTTGTCTGTGTGCAGGTACTGTATGTATGAGTTGGCAGCACGACACATGACGTCTGGAATGGAGGTGTGAGCCTGTGTGTGTGCACGTGTGTGTGAATGTTTGAGTGTGTGTGTGTGTTTGCGAATGTGTTTGTGCGTGCGTGCGTCCGTGTGTTGGTGTCGGTGGATTTTGTGAGAAATGGCAGCTGTCACTCCCTCCACTGCTGATGTGCCAGCCAGTCTTCTGTTTAGAGTGCTGCAGGGAAATGCTGAGGCCCTTTCCTGAGGTGAGGGGTGGCTGTTTACCAGCACTCAGTGTATCCACTTGACATCTGTATCTACCCCATCTCCCAACCACAGCCACATCAACAACAGCTCCTACAACAACAACAACAACAACGAGGATACTGATGTGTCCACTGCTACTGCTGCTATCTCTTCCGTTTTGTCTCTCTGCTCCTGTGATGGATCGTCCATCCGTTGTGGGTGTGTTCTGTCACACCATAGAGCGGCCAGAGCCCCAGTTTGGTACTAGCCTGGGCGAAAGCCGACTGTTAACTCCATCAAACAGTCTGGTGAAAGCCAAGAGGAATCCGTCTCCGTGGAGGGTGGGAGATGGTCTGATTTTACTCTGCCATTTAAATTCATTTGAGTTCGGAATTCAAATTAAAACCCATATTGTGCTTTATTAGTATGACTGTTACTATATGGTGTCGCAAAAGCATACAAATAGCAAAACAAAAGTGTGAATAGTGTTGCCTTAACCAATCAGTAACGGAGTTTGCGGGTGAGTTCTGCGTCACCACTCTCAACTGCTTGTTGATTGGCTAAACAGTGAGTGAACCGAGCTAGGAGGCTTTTGTCAGACTAGGTGCGGAGCCAAAATCTTTGGGTGGAGTACATAGGATGGCGTCACCAGGCTAGTTTGGTCTTGCAGAAAGGCTGGATTCAAGTTCCAAGGCAGCAGGGTACCTCTACTACACTTCACTAGAGCATCCATTTGTTCAAGCACGCCATCAGATCTCCAGCTGTTCATTTATTCCATTAATGGTCATTTATTATTTATATTATTATTCTATTATTCATTTATTACTCTGAAAATGCGGTTCAACTGTGGCGGACCACTATTCGGTTTGTGGTAGATCTCAAGACCCCATGTGCGAAACCTTTGGAGAAGCGCATATTTACTGTATAGGCCACATGTGAAACACAAAATGTTAAATCTAAAATACATATTTTTGCCTTTATTTGATAGGACAGTTGGAGATGATGACAGGGAGCCAGTGGGTGAAAGAGATGGGGGAGGATCGTCAAATGACCCGGGTCAGAATCGAACCCGGGTAGCCGGCGTAGTAACCCAGTGCTCTAGCGTTGGGCCCCGGCAGGCAGGGCCATAATGCCTAAGTTAAATCTCATGCACTGAAAGTTTATGTAGTTTCAGCTACATCCGTCTTTTTTTCTATGGGCCTACCGAATGTGCGAGGATAAAAAAATCCATCCAGAGTTGATTCTGAGGGCAGGATGTGACCAGGCCACTGAATGAGTTCAGTAACTCACCAGAGACGCGGCTGTCGGCACACGTCTCATCAGTCGCGGTGACCCGCAGCATTAATATAGCACGCCGCAGTGTCGAAAATGGACTCAAATTAAACGGCCACACAAAAAGACAAGAGGCTGGGCGAGATGACAATTACAGAGAATAGAATAGGGTGGGTGGGGGGCCTTGGAGGGGTGTTGGGGGTGGGTGGCGCTGGTGGGTTGTGGGGATGGAGGGAAAGTCAGAGAGGATGAAGGCAGAGAGTGAAAAGAGAGCGGGAGAGGGAGGGAGAGAGGGAGGGAGTTTGTTAGACAGAAACGTTTTTCTCCCATTATCCATTCTTCTTTGATGATTACCATGTCTCATTTGATTTCCATTTTAGCCTGGATGAGCTTAAAAGTACACACCGCAGAACAAACAGCAGCGTAGCGTGCATATGTGATCTAATCTCTGCGGAAATGGAGCCAAACTTTCTCTGCAAGGCTATATTTAAAACTCATATTAGTCTCTGTAGAGGGTTTTTTTGTTGTTGTTTTCCGTTGCTTAGGTTGGAGTTGGGGGTGGGGTTGTGAGGTGGTAGGCAGGCACGAGACTGTGCACAGTAAAAAATGCAATGCTAATTCAAGTACTCAGGAACAAAAAAACCCCTGTAAGATGTTGAATCAACTCTCTAAGTGTTGAATTAACACTGTGTTTCTTTTCTGTGTGCAGCTTGGGCGTGTAGCAGCTAAATGAGATGGATAGAGGAGGAACAGAAAACGAGTGAAAGTGGAACTGTTTCTCAGCTCCGCATGTGATAATTGGCCCTTTACCCGGCCGGCCGTGCCTGGGAGAGATGCTGCTCACCAAGTCAAGCAAGAGGACTCACTCTTAAAATGGGAACAAAGCGGATTTTGTCACTTTTATTTCATTACACAGGCCTGGGCCTGAAAAAGAAAATCTAATCAGGTAGAATTAAGGTAGTTCGGTATTGAGTTAAAAGGAACATCTTCTCTGGTTCAGAGTCTATTACGGCAAAGATTCATTGCTAATTTAGTTGTGGGTGTGGTTAGGCACTTGGAACCTGGGGCCCCTACTTAAGTAGCCAGGCCGTGCCCTCCTAGTGACGCAACACCTTTGGTGTTGCAACTATTCAGGTCAAGAGCAATGCAAGTACTTTCAGAGTTCCCGCAAATACGGGAACTCCATTCACTTTGTCGGGAAGCAAACAACCATAAGCAAACCAAGGGAGGCAGGTCAACCATGCAGTTTGGGAAATGTGAATTGTTATGCTCTTGGTCAGACCAAGTCTTGAAGAGATTTGAACGTAGATGATAATCAGGCCCTTGCTTAAGTACGTATGTACCTGACTGTGGTGGACCAGATGTAGCAATGAGAAGTAGAATTGCTTCACGGGATCGGACTTCAACCTTTTGGAGTACCAAACTGGGGCTCTGAGTGACCACTACACTACCCACTACACTCACCACCACACCAAAGTGGGCTCTGACTGGTGTGACTATCAGATGGATTACCCTAGCCAGGCTGTGCCCTCCTAGTAATGCAACACTTTCAGCGTTGCAACTAGTCAGGTCAAGAGCAATGCAAGTATTTTCTGAGTTCCCGAAAATACAGGGACTCCTCCCACTTTGTCGGTAAGCAAACAACCATAAGCAAACCAAGGGAGGCGGATCAACCATGCCCTTTGGGAAATGTTAATTGTCAGACCAAGTCTCGAAGAGATTTGAATGTCGATGATAATCAGGCTAGGATTACCCTGGGGCACCCATAACCATGGTGATGGTCACATCAGACAAGCATAATTCACTGTACAATACTGTGAATAATCCCAAGAAAGAATATTGTAGATATGAATAGAATTTACTCTGGTGGTAAGTGGCTGGAATGTGAACTGGCAGAATTCACAGAATTATATAAACCTTGTACTAGGAATTTACAGTGCATTCCGAGTCTAGCCTAACGTCACTTTCAGATCCATTCCCATTACTCTTGCACTTTTACTGTGTCTCTGTCCTATCCAAAAGAGGATAATAAATGACTAGAGCAGTTATCTAAATCTTCAACTGTCAACTGTTAACAACCTTATGTTGAATGGCTCATGACTCTGAATTGCCTACATTCACATACAGTACTGTATCTAAACATTATGATTCAAAGATATTTTGCATTTTAATGGCTGCCACACATCTGCATTTGTAAGTAAGTAAGTAAGTAAGTAAGTAAGTTTAATCAATAAAGCACTTTTAAACAGCAAGAACTGACCAAAGTGCTGTACAGTGTCAGACTAAAATACTAAAATTAAGCAATACTAAAAATTTGTCAACAGCAAGAATAAAACACATACGACACAAAAGGCCTTCCACAGTGAATAAAAAGGCAAGAGAAAATTACATGGATAAAGATAAATAAGTAAATAAAAATAAGGAAAAAGGGTGAAAACTAGGAAGCCAAGGCCAATGTGTAGAAATGTGTTTTAAGTCTGTATTTAAAAGCAGTGGTTGTAGGTTCTTGCATCAACCCTGAGAGGATTCTTTTTTTTCTGGCACTTCCATCCGTTGAGTTTAGCCTGGAGCACTTCAGGTGACCATGATGTGGCAATTCCAAGTTCCAAATTATTTTCTCTGTTCTGAGTCTGTTCCGTCCGTCCCCCCCCTTCCTCCTGCTTCTCTCTTCTCTGTGCTAGACAGGGTCAAAGCAGCAGCTTGCCGCCTGATGTCAGTGTCTCTCACACAAGTGAAGTTTTTAGCTCAACCTCAGATACTTAACCTTGGAGGACATAGTGACAGGTCCCTCAAGGTCAAGCCTCCCTAGGTGAGTCCTATGCAGGAATACAATGACACTGAGATGACTGAAAGAATTCATTATACAGTAGAACATCTCTCTGTACTGAATGCTTTTCCCTCAAGAAGATGAATTTAACCGACGAGGGCCCTTTTATAAATGGTTTATTACCAGAATAGCAATGCCCATGGAGTAATATATTACTAAAGACTCTGTGTAATAATGCAGGAGTAATGTAGTAGGCTACTATGCTAGTAATGTCTTTTCAATGATTAGTATATCGTTACACTGACAGACGGATGTGCATTATGGGGCTATGGAGCTCTGTTTGCTCTGACTGACTTGATATTTCTTTTCAAATTAGAGTCACTTCCCTTAGTGTTGCGTAGAGGGAAGAGACAAAAATGTCAAAAGTGTTGCTACTTCTGTCTATATTTCCCTTTCTCTCTCTCTCTCTCTCTCTCTCTCTCGATCTCTCTCTCTCTCTCTCTCTCTCTCTCTGCCTGACTAAAAACACACAAACACACATTCATAACAACTGTTTCTACTTTTGACTCTTAATGTTGAAAAGTCTGCATATTTGGAGGACAGTGCCTGATGCATACATTTGTATGTCGAATGCTGATGTTTCCCTGTTTTGAACAGCACATTAAACTACCACAGAGAATTAGTGCTACAAAAAGTAATTTACTGTGCCCCATGTTATTTTGACAGAGGCAGAGTGACTACTACAGCAGCTCCAAATGTTTTGGATGTCAGCACTGAGCAACTATGCTTAGTCCGGATGACAGTATAGAAGCAGTGGTGCGTTTTTTGGATGGTCTGCTGGCTTTTTATATTCAGCAGGTTTTTGTAGTGGCCTCAGAAGACCAGACCTGAGAGATGCTGAGTGTGGAGCCTGCAACACTGATATTCAGTCCACCTGCTCAGACGTCTGGAAAAGGACAGAATGCTAACACACCCGATGTATACACAAATACACACAGAGAAATACAAAGCACACACACCACATACACACATCACATAGACATGGACATGTGCACATAGAGAGAGAGGGAGAGAGAGAGAGAGAGAGAGAGAGAGAGATGCAGAGAGAGAGAGAGATGCAGAGAAAGAGAGAGAGAGAAATGCAGAGAGGACACCATACACTAAGGCAGGCATAACTGGCGTAGCCGGGGTCAAAAGTAAGTTTCTCTGTGATATTGCATTACACAGCAGCAGTGCTGATAGCGGCAGACAAGCTAAATCAGTGGAGAAGTGGTGCAGTGATCAGGTCTCCACACTTGAATGCCTAGAGAGACTGGGCATCTAGCATTTAAGCTCCTCACTCTATCTATCAGCAGCTCAATGAATAACACTGGCCAGACAGCAGAGAAGTAAAGATTGGGAGGGGAGAGAGAGAGAGAGAGAGAGAGAGAGAGAGAGAGAGAGAGAGAGAGAGAGAGAGAGAGAGAGAGAGAGAGAGAGAGACTGAGACTCTGTTGAGGAAACTGAGAAGGGATGAGGATAGGAGGGAGGATGGGAGGGAAGGAAAGAACGAAGTTTGATAAGATTTTAATCAAACATCCTTTCCAAGGCAGGGGACTTAACAGGCTGACGGCTTAGAGGCTGAGGGCCATGGCGTATTGACAGCCCGGGTTTCAGCAACACAGCGGATCAACTCAAAGCCACATGAGGGACCTAATTAATCATTTTAAATGCATTGCATTTTTCAGCCACCACCCCCCCTTCTCTCTCTCTCTCTCTCTCTCTCTCTCTCTCGGACTAATGCCGCGACATAAGCCACTCACAGCCAATAGCTTTAAATCAATTTTCTTCAAACAGACTTGGTTTGGATTGCTTTTTTAAAAAAAAGCCCAGGAGAAGTGCGAGAGAGAGCACTTCATGCCTGTGATTATGCTGATGAAAGATTATGATTCATCGACTGTGGAAGATGGGCTGGGGGGTGTGGTGAAGAGTGAAAGACCTTCATCATTTTATTTTCAGGAACCATCAATAACAAACTAAAGAGAGACAGACAGAGAGAGAGAGGGGGGAGACAGAGAGAGAGAGAGGGGGGGGGCAGAGAGAGAGAGAGAGAGAGAGAGAGAGAGAGAGAGAGAGAGAGAGAGAGAGAGAGAGAGAGAGAGAGAGAGAGAGAGAGAGAGAGAGAGAGAGAGAGAGAGAGATAGATACAGAGAGAGAGAGAGATACAGAGAGAGAGAACCGGCTATACCTCCAGGAAGGCTGGTCTACTGAACATGCAATTTCACATTTCACATGCTGCATACGAATCCCTTGCCTTGCCCAGGGTCTCTAACATGCCATGTTTCATGAAGACCTACATGTTCAGCTGCTGGGCAATGTAGACCTACGAACACGAACGGCTGCTTTGACCAGGCCTGGGAAAAAATAATTAGAAAGGGCCCTCCCTCTCAATTTTACATACGATGTAATGGGGTCCCAATTCTGGGCGCCCCCTTTCCCTGGACCCGGGGCAACTGGCCCGTTTGACCCCTCACCCCACCCCTGTTTGGATGTGAGCAGAAGCAGAAGCAGGAGCAGTCAAGGCCAGTGAGACAGCACAGCAGAGCACAGCACACACACCGGGAGGTCTGGCCCTTCAAACTAGCACTGACTGCTAATTCGCTTACAGTTTTTAACCCCTTAGCGCAGAGCCTATGTTAGAACCTTACTGTCACCAAAATTGCAATGGCTATGACTTAAAGGGACACTCCACCCATTTGCATTAGGCTTTCCATTGCTAGACACCCAGTCATACTTTTGAATGGTTGTGCAACACTCTCAATTCCCCATGAGACAGGAGAAATCCGTATTCACCTCTTAACACTTCCTCCTACAATGATGTAAAAATCGTCAATTTGCATCATTGTAGGAGGAAGTGTAAGACAGGTGGATTTCTGTTAAGACTACAAGCATTTTCCCCCACCCTTTCAACCCTGGCCATAGGGGGTTGGACCTAATGCTCTGCCAGACTATCACAGATCAGTGTCCCAGTGCTTTAGAAATCACTGGCATTGAGGCTCCAGTAAGTCACTGGCATAGCTGGAAAGGAGAAGCTGGAGCACACTGCAGTGTAGTTTTCAAGACTTTATTTTATGCACACACCCAACCAATGTTTTGGTGTTGCTACACCTTCTTCAGAGTCAAATGATGGCAAGAGAGAGACACATATTTCAAGACTTGACACTCACAGGTGATCCCACTTGGTTTGGCTAAATTGGTCTCATCTCATTGCAGGTAATTGACCCCACGCCCCCAACACCAGGACAGGAAGATTGCAGACAATTAGACAGAGAGGCTTCGTAGAGAGGCATTTTGGATTCATACTCTAAATTCAGTGGAGCCTCAGGGCATAAATGGGGAACTCAATATGTCTTGCTTTCTGTAACAAATTGCTCCAGCGGCGGCTGTGGTCTTGTAATAATTGTAGCTGTGACTTTGACAATTTGACAATGTTCTTTGTGCATTGTTTTTTCACTTTTTTGTAACTTTTTTGTTTAGTTTTGGGAAGTTGGCAAGCTGTCTAATTGTCTAAAATCTTGTCCTGGTGTTGGGTGATGGGGTCAATTACCTGCAATGAGATGAGACCAATTTAGCCAAAGCAAGTGGGATCACCTGTGAATGTCAAGTCTTGAAATGTGTGTCTCTCTCTTGCTATTATTTGACTCTGAAGAAGGTGTAGCAACACTGAAACGTTGGTCGCGTGTGTGCACAAAATAAAGTCTTGAAAACTAAGCTGCAGTGTGCTCCAGCTTCTCCTTTCCAGTGATGTCTGTCCCACTGTGATGCACCTGCAAGCTGAGTGAGGGATGATGCGTAGAGTCCCAATTCTCACTGGCATAGCTGCCTGGGTGTGGCCTGTGGAACCTGCTGTCACAAATCCACAAACACTAAAAAGTCATCTCGGCCAAGGCACCACATTAGAAATGTATGCTACTTTTCTACTACATATATGACACACTTCATGTCTCCACCGGTGGAATGCCCCTTTAAACTGTTACCTAAGGCTCTCTGTAATGTCATATCAATGTTGGTGTGATGTACGTAGTTGAGTATCTTCAGCAAATAGTGAATGAATAGGCCCATCGGCGACCCTGTTTGCACAAAGATGCTGTTACACTCTGTAATGTTGGTCCAACTTCTATCTAAGTGTTGAATTAACACTGCATGTAACACTGCATGTAACACTGTATGTACACTGCATGTGAGACTAAATGTAATGTGCACAGGAGGACACACAGGGTTGGGGAGGTGTTCTGGCCCTTCATATGAGCTCTAAGTGGCTGAGAGCAGCTCTTTAGGAGATAATCATCGCACAGGGACCAGCGCGCCTAGCATGCGTGCGGCCCAATGCGTGCATGTGTTCTGTGCCAGGGAAGCCAACATGGGGGACAAAGGGGTCAGTTGTCCCGGGCTCAGGGAGTTGGGGGCCCAAAATTGGGTCCTGATTACATTGAATGTATTGGGTGGGGGGCCCTTTCAGATAACTTTGTCCTGGGCCCAGCCAAAGCTGTCAGCGCCCCTGGTTACTGCTATTACATAGCAGCTAACCTCAAGGCTCCACCAGGCAGCTCTCTTGCTGCTTAATTAGGATCAAATTATCTGATGAACAGCGAAATAATGAGAGCACTGAGGTGACACAGAACGTGAGTGTGGCATGAGCGTGAGAGGAGGCTGGGACACACAGAGAGCGAGTGCAGCTTGTTCACATGCCATGGCGCGCTAAAGTGTCATCTCTCGTCATGCCACTCTACATAGTGTTCATGTCAGTCCTGTGTTGATTATCTCAAAGGGACGCATCCTCTAGGCCTCTCGCTGACAACACACACACACACACACACACACACACACACACACACACACACACACACACACACACACACACACACACACACACACACACACACACACACACAGACAGAGAGACCTACACACAATGGGCAACAGCGCTGACAAGAATACAAAACGACTTGCTATTGTTGTAACAAAAAGCAATTATAGCGGCGTGGAAATATCAGCTAATAGTTGATGAAGTGCCAGACTGCTAATCCGTGAGTCAACACCATTTGAATTGGGAATCCATGTGTAATAACATTATTCACATTCCTCTGTTGTATGGCGAATCTTTACACGGAAAGCGTATCTGAATATTTCAGTACCTTGGACAGCGCCGTAGAAAGTCTGCGGTCTTTGCATTGAGGTTATCACCATAGCGTGATTGATTCGTGTGCAACTGGCCTACGACATAACCCATACTGGAAGTACCATGACACAGTCTGCTTCAGAGACGCTTGCCTGCGGAAGTACTATACACAACTTAGTGATGGAACGACTTTTGCAAGAAATGCTGTGAGCCATCTCGACGTAATTAAAGCGAATAACACTTTGTGTTGCAGATTTCGCCACAGGTGGAAAACGTGTTTCGCACATAGCCTTGTCAAAAAGCAAGTGATCAGGCTTCATATTCATTAAACTCAATCGCACTGGCCTCGTCTGTGATGTGCCTAAAAAGAGCCAGACAGCGAAAGCAATCAGAAGCCTAGCATGAGCGAGTATGATCACGATGAGTTAATCTAAATACACTGATCCGATTGGACGGTCAAAGATTGGATTTCAAATTGGATGTTGATCATTCATAGCCGTCCTACAGAACACTATTAGAGGCCTGCTAATATGAAAATGAACTCAAGCGAGTCTGAGTCAGAGTGAAACATCCTATTCAGGTCTAGCCGACCAACTTTGTGAGTTGGCAAAAGACATCATTAGACTATCTCACAGAAATGATGGTACCTTTTATAAAATTGACAAAATTGTGTGATATCTTAATTCATATTGTGCCATGGGGGAGCTTACATTATGTCATGGTCGAAAAGTAGTTCAGCATCAGAAATGTGTGTTAGTATTTTAGACCAATAGTGCCACAAATGTCAAAACACAGAGTGTACTGGACTGGAAGAGAGATGGTTTGTCTTACATCCTCGTCATCGGCCTGACTGCGACTGTGATGGACCACACGATTCCGAGGAGGGTCCTGGCTGGGTCTTGCAGTGTTTCCCGCGTTGGTGTTCCCCTCTTCAGTGGCGCGTCCTCCGCCTAGAAGCTTACCGCCCTCGGGCGCCGCCGGGAAGGATGAGTTGGTGTTTATCTTCCCCGAAAATCTCTGATACACAGTATCCATGGCTCTTCCTAAAGAATCGCCCGAGAAGGTGTGAGAAAATATCTCCGACTCTTATCAATTGGAAACGGTATCTAAGCCGTTTGACTAGTTGGAGTTTCTGGAAAGCAGCCGGGCGAAACAAAAAGTGAAATAAACGAATGGATCAAAGTTTAGAATCACAAGGTGCACAAAATAAACCGCAATAAACAAACGCGATCTGAGTTAGTTTGATGGTCTAGGCAGGGTAGCAGATAGCGTTTAGGGAGAATCCTTTAGTTCAGGACTTATTCAAAATTCACTGCACGCGTCCCTCTTGCTAAGTCCGCTGATGGATCCTTCCGTTAAGTCGCCGAGGAAGCTTTTGCTTTAACGCCTGCAACTCGAGTAAAGGAAGCCACACTCAAACTTTAAAGCGTACAAGTGAAAGACGGATTAATATCAATAAGGAGCGCTACAGTATACTTTCTTCAAGTGAATAGTCTAACCAAATCATAAGCAGAGGTAGCCTACTGAAAAAGTCCACTCTCATCCAAAACCGTTACAAGCGTCTTCTTGAAGGATTTCAGCCCAAATACGCACAAGACATGACAAGGAGAAGGACAGATTTCAAACGAATTATCATCGGTACCGTAAACCCAGAGCTGAAGTCACTAGAACAGGGAATTATGAGTTTGTGGTATATTTCACAGAGAAGCTCGTTTGGAAGAACTCGAGTGCCTCAGTGTGGCGAAAATGTCTACGACGTTAGATTAGAACAGAGACGCACACACACCCCTCCATAATTACCGGAAAAGAAAATTAGATTTCAGCACAAGGAAAAACTGCAATTAACTCCTGTTCCTTTTTAATGTGTTTCTAAGGAATGTTTCTATATTGCTTATAGGACACTCAAGAGACAGGAAGAGAGTGGGGGAGAGAGATGAGGCAGGGTTGGCAAAGGACCCAGACGAGACTCGTACAGGGGTTGCCATGGACATGCAACCCCATATGTGGGGGCCTAGCACACTGCGCCACATTGTGCTGTGCCCCCCCATACACACACAGGGTCACTGGCAGCTTTGGCTGGGCCCAGGACAAAGTCATCTAAAAGAGCCCCCCATCCAATGCATACAATGTAATGAGGACCGATTTCTGGGAGACCCAATTCTCTCCCTGGGCCTGGGACAAGTGACCCATTAGTCCTGCCCTGTTGACTTCCCTGCCCCCATAAACTCATACTCCTGAGTTGTGTTAGGAACATTGGTGTAAATAACATTTCAAATTAACCTCCAAAACATTTCCAGCAACAGACTGTAGGCTGGTGTGCACAAACTCCAGACATTCTTCATTTACTGGTAATTCGTCAAACAGAATGGCTGCTCTGCAATAAAATTGCTCTTCTGCATTAACTGAAGATTCACTGTGTTTGCAGGTTGTATTGATCTCCATTAATCACTTCTGTCTGTGATGATTCAAAGCCCACTATGGATCGTCTTGCTGCCATTATGTTAGAAATTAGTCCAAGCTTTTAAGACATAATGAGAGCATAGTTTACAAGTATAATCTGTAATAACAAATAAGACAAGGGACTCATATCACAAAATTGATGCCAAGCACATCCTTAGACATGTGGTGCCTGCCAGTTACTATTATTGACATACGTAGGCCTAAATACTGTAGCTATTGCTTGCTGTAGCCTCCTGCACTGATGACCAGGGCCGCTGACAGCTTTTGCTTGACCCGGGACAATGTCATCTGAAAGGGCCCCCTACCCAATTCTGGGCCCCCTATCTCCATGGGCCCGGGACAACATACCTCCTTGTACAACATACACCCCCCCCCCCCCTGTCGGCGGGCCTGCTGATGACTGAAGCAAGTTTCCCCATACAGTAGGCTATCCACACAGAAAGTCCAATAGTGCCGCCACCAGTGATCAATGGAGAGAGCCCTGGGGCTAACTGCAGCACACCTGCAGTGCCAAAGCAGGGTGTGTAGGGCCGTGATAAAATAAAAAACACACATGCAGCATGCCAATAGAGGAGGTGGGTAGCAAGAATAGACCTACATATCACAACACACACCAGGAGAGAAACACTTCAAAGGGCATTGTACTGTACTGCATGTGCTTTTGTTTTGCCAGCATGCATCTCTCTCTCTCTCTCTCTCTCTCTCTCTCTCTCTCTCTCTCTCTCTCTCTCTCTCTCTCTCTCTCTCTCTCTCTCTCTCTCTCTCTCTCTCTCTCTCTCTCTCTCTCTCTCGCACACGCGCGCACACACACACACACACGCACACGCACACACACGCGCACACACACACACACAAGCACTACATATGCCGAGAAATATGCTTTGTTACCTTATCCAGTTTTGTGAGCATGTACACTAATGTTGATAGATTTCCCCATAAATCTGATTACACTTCATTTGCTGCGCATTTGCTGTAAAGATTCAATGAAACTCAGCAATATTTAAACCTAAGGCAAAAATACAGTATGTTGGGCAATGCAGTACCTTAAGGTCTGTTAACCTGGACAGAGTCCAAAAGATCCTAAGTCATTTACTCCACAAGGATCAGAGTTATTTCATAATGTAAATACCTGTAGTTGAATAGTCGTTTTCCCTCATCAGTAACTTCTGTGCATTTTAACACTGCATTAGGAAACAGTTCTGAGAGGAGTGAAAAGAGTGAGGAAAATGAGCCTGATAGCTTGATTTTTCCCTCAGATGGACACTCAGCAATTAAGTTACTGAATCATTTCAGCTATACAGACACAGGCCTTGTAACAAAATGATAATCTCGTGCGTTGACCTACAATCTTACAACAGATCATTGAGAGGGAAGCACCTAAATGGCTGCGGTTGCGTTCCTTTTTTTCCAAGTTCTTATTCGTGCCAGTAAATTACCACTATTGTGGTGGTAACAAGTACAGATGACATGTTTACCCACCATAGTCCCACACCATTGCTTGAGTGAGCAACAGCCACTGTGTAGCGCAGCAGCACAAAACACACCCACAATCAGGGAAGCCGACCTTCGGGGGGGGATAAAGGGGGCCCAGGGATAAAGGGGGCCCAGAATTGGGTTCTCATTACATTGTATGTATTGGTTTGGGGGGCCCTCTCAGATTAATTTGTCCTGGGCCCAGCCAAAGCTGTCAGCGGCCCTGCCCACAATACTTCAATACACTGTAATTATGCACACCAACTACCAACAACACAACAGGCCTCTGCAATTAGACGGAGTAATGTAATTTCCCCAGCTCACAAAAATCTTGAATCAACACTGGCATCTAGTGGAAGCACAACCATCTCTTCATTTGCTCCCGTTTCCCGCCTGTTTATGCCGAAATTAAAAAACGCAGTCCCAATTACGGTCTTGGTGCGTGAGCAGGTTAGAAATGATTGCCAAACACTTTGCACAGAATGGTGCCGTTTACTCTGTTGTTCTTTTGTTAACTCTGTTATATTTGTGGCATTGTTGTCTGTTAGTTTGTTGCGCTTGTTCCATTAATAACAGCGTAATGTGATTACAGAGTCAGTGCTGTTCTGCAGTATGTTTCAGTTGGTGATGTTGCAGCTTGTCTGCTGGTCTGATTGTGGACCTGGGAATGATGGCCAAATACTAGCACAGCATGGAGCGCTTTACTCAGTTGTTCTTTTTGCTGTTTCTGTGTGTGTTTTGTTGCAGTAATAATACGGTAATGTGATTGTGGAGTCTGTGCTGTTCTATTCTACGGTAGGTTTCAGCTGGCGACGTTGGTCTGTTTGTTTGTTTGTTTGTTTGTTTGTTTGCATGCTTCCTCATCTGTGTGCCTGCTTGACACTTCTGGAGGATATAGTAGTAGGAGAGCGCTTGAGATTCTGCTCACATGTCTTGAGACTGGGCCTTAATCTTCTCTATCATGCGGACCTATTCCATCTGCCTAGCTCTGTTGGTTTGTCCATCCGTAACAGCAATACCCCCAGACACCCCCCCCCCACACCCACACACACACACACACATCCACTCACCCTTTTTACCCCCTCACCACCACACACCCTCCCATTCCACTACCCCACAGTCCTGCTCTGTTGCTTTTGACCATCCGTAACAGCAATACCAGCCCCACCCCCCCCAAGCCCATCCACCCTCCTCACTCCCCCACCACCCTACACCCACCACTCCACTACCCCCACTAGTTCTCCACCGAGTACTGGCAGACAATCGACACCAACTTAATAGACGCTGTAGAGAGCTGTGGCCTCCCTCCCAGTGTTTCATGATGGATGCTTGCTCATTTCTCTTCGCCGTCCGCGCCATGGCACCGCTTGTACATACCCGTATACATACCCGAGCCCGCCCCGCACACGACTCCCAAAGGGATCACACTGCTGTTTTTCACTCCCCGCTTCCCACCCTGTCTCCCTCTTCACATCACTCTTCAACAACCCGCCAAACCCCCAGCTGAAAAAAAAGAGCGGGCGGGTGCTCTCCTCCCGTTTATTTTGTTTGGTTGGTTTATTTATTTGTTTATTTCCTGTAATGCCTGCACTGGCCCTGAGGTGTTGAGAACCACTGACTATGACTTCCACTAAATCGCCTGCCGCTGCTGGAGGAGGATTGAGGGGCAGAGAAATCGAGAGGATGAGGGGAAGAGAGGACCAGAGGATGAGGGGGTAGAGTGTGGTGGGTGTGTAAGGGGTCATATCCTTCTCTCTCTCTCTCTCTCTCTCTCTCTCTCTCTCTCTCTCTCTCTCTTCTGTGTGTGTGTGTGTGTGTGTGTGTGTGTGTGTGTGTGTGTGTGTGTGTGTGTGTGTGTGTGTGTGTGTGTGTGTGTGTGTGTGTGTGTGTGTGTGTGTGTAAATGGGGTCTCTCTCTCTCTCTCTCTCAATTTTTGTTCTTCAATTACAAAAGTGCTTTATTGGCGTGACAAATACAAAAGTTTGTATTGTAAAAGCATAGTACAAATACAGAACATGCATAACAGACATGATAAAAAATAAATGTGTGTGCATGAGAGAGAGAGAAAGAGAGAGAGAGAGAGGGAAGAGAGAGAGGCAGGAGAGAGAGAGGGAAGAGAGAGAGAGAGAGAGAGGAAAGAGAGAGAGAGGGAGGAGAGAGAGAGAAGAGAGAGAGGGAAGAGAGAGAGAGAGAGAGGGAAGAGAGAGAGAGAGAGAGGAGAGAGAGTGTACAGATCCAGTGAAACTAATGGAATTTGTCACTTTGCGGTGTGCTTCAACAACCCCCCCGCCACACACACACACACACACACACACACACACACACACACACACACACACACACACACACACACACACACACACACACACACACACACACACACACACACACGTACACACACACACACGCACGCACGCACGCACGCACGCACACACACACACACCAACCCATCTCTAGTCCAGATTGACAGCTTTCATAAGAAGTGCTGAACGTCGAGAATGTGTATGCACTTTCTATTAAATTCAATGCCCATCTCTATTGAAGTGTAATATGATACGGTGGGCGATTCACTCTCCCTGTGTTTCTGTTGCTTCTTTTGGGCTGCGGATATTGTCAGCCGCTACCAGAAGAGATGTTTTGTCACCATGCGGGCAAGATTAGATGATATCCCTGCTGCCAGCTTTAAAACTGACAGCATCTGGACACACACACGCACACAATCAAGCACAGACACGCATGCATGCAGGCACACACACAGACAGACACAGACAGACACAGAAAGAGAAAGAGAAAGAGAAAGAAAAACTGACAGCATCTGGACAACCACACGAACAAGCACACACACGGAAAGAGAAAGAGAAAGAAAGAAATAGAAAGAGAAAGAGAGAGAAAGAGAACTGGCTGTTCTAAACATTTTTGACATTTTTGTCTTCACCTAACAAAGCAATACCAATGAGCAGAGTATGGGGAGTGCCTCTAATTTGAAGCTAAATATCAAGTCAGTAACAGTTACCATCAGAGTTTTTGTAGCCAACAGACTTTTGTCTTCCTCCACACCACAGCCTTATAGTGCACATCAACCTGCCAGTGGAACACAATACTAATCATAAAAAGACGATCAATTACCATAGAAATATATTACTACGGCATTACTACACAGAATCGTTCGTAATACATTACAACTTGGTCATTGCCATTTCATTTTGGTGATGACCGTTTTATAAAAGGGGCCTTGTCTGAAGCACTTCAATTTGACTGCCTTCTTGACTGGAAAGTATTCAGTATAGACACAGTTTCTACAGTATAGTGAGTATCAGGCATGTATTATCCGTCATCTCAGTGTCATTTTATTCATGCATAGGACTCATCCAGGGAAGGTTGACCTTGCGGGACCCGTCACTATGGCCTGTAAGGTTAAGTATCTGAGGTTGAGTTAAAAACTTCACTGAGACACTGGCATCAGGCGGCAAGCGGCTGCTTTGACCTTGTCTAGCAGACATCTGCTTCTCAAGACGGAGCAGAAGAAAAGAGAAGCAGGAGGAGGAGAAAAAAGAGAGAACAGACTCTCACGGCAGGGGAGAGAGAGAGAGAGAGCGCGGGGGAGAGAGAGAGAGAGAGCGTAAAAATGAAGGTGTGCATGGTTGAATTTATACTGCCCTGTCAGACACTTTCCTCTGCCACATCCGTCACCCAGAATTCACTTAGTGACGCACACACACACACACACACACACACACACACACACACACACACACACACACACACACACACACACACACACACACACACACACACACACACACACACACACACACACACACACACACACACCAACACATCAACCTTGTCTGTGCACCATCTGATGCCGAAAAGCAATTTTGCCATTACGATGGGAATATTGCCATTGAGCACCACGGCAAAAAAAAACACTGAATCAGGCCTGCACAATCACATTAACCCCTTCACACAGAGCCATTGTTATAACATTGCTGTCACAAAATTGTTAATAGCTATGTCTTAATTTGTAACTGAAGACTCTATGTACTGTTACAGCAATGTTGTTATGATGTAGTTCAGTGTTTTTTTTCCCCAGCAGAGCAGCTGTGGCCTAGTGGTTAAGGAGATGGACTTGGGAGCAGAGGGTTGCAAGTTTGAATCCCACCCTTCCACTCCATACTGTATCTCCCTCCATGGCTGAGGTGCCCTTGAGCAAGGCACCTGATCTCACACTGCTCCAGGTACTGTAACCAATACCCTGTATGCTACTTAAAAAAATGTAAGTTGCTTTTGAAAGTGTGAAAAGTCAAAGTGTCAGTTAAGTGTAACATAGGTAAAAAGTATGAATAGGCCCATCGACGGGTCCATCTGCATGAAGAGGCACTATGCAATACTCTAAGAGAGACTATGCAAGACTGCATGCAGACGCTTGTAGAAAGTTACTTGTTGGAGGATGCTCGAAGAGCCACCACCATTCATTTACACAACACGACACATCCGTGCGCACCTGTAATTTATCATTACATTAATTAGCCTCATAATTATGTCCTCACGATCACAATTACACACCCTCAGATTTTATTAATGGCTTCAGCATGTCTTGCTGCCTACCACCCATGCTGCCTGCCTGCATAGTTGAATCTCCAGCTTTAATTACTGTATGCAGTGTAGTGGTATAAGGATCGTAACGACAACAACTAGAGTTAGGTGCTGCTAACAAATATGTCGATTTTTTTAAACATGATTTTTTAAAATCCATTTACATATAAACATGACATGAGAATAAAAATAAAAACACCTTTTGCCACTTTTTTTACTGCATCTTTTTTTGCTACGTTGTCTTTACTTTGTGTTTGACATTGCTGTCAATGTTGCAACTGTACACCGCGCCTTACCCTGTTCTTGCTTAAATTTATCCTTGTAAGTTGCCTTGGTCAAAGGCTTCTGTTAAATGCAATGTAATGTAATGTAATGTAAAAGGTGCATTTTAGCCACCTACAATGGATATTTTTAAAGCCTATTTCACTGACATGCACCTTTCCAGGGCCTCTGAGGTGGGAAAGCGTGCAGGTTGAACTTGACTATTTGGCAAAGCTGCATGGCCTCTTCTTAACTGGGTAGGTAATGTGGAAGCTTTATACTCAGCCAGACACTATAATTTGCCTGAGTGTGTGTGTGTGTGTGTGTGTGTGTGTGTGTGTGTGTGTGTGTGTGTGTGTGTGTGCGTGTGTGTGTGTGTGTGTACGTGGGAGGGAGCAAAAGGCAGCCATGGAGGGCTCGTTTGACTGACGGAGGAAGATTGAACCTGCTGAAGCTTGACTGTGTTTGTCTAAAATCCAAAAAGGTGAAATTAATAGCCCCTGTCATTCGCCACTGCACTGCTCCAATCCAGACGCGGCGCCTCTTAACCACTACCACCCAGGCCAGTTGCAATCAGGCAAGCAAACTAGGCAGTTGCCTTGGGCCCCCAGCTGAAACAGTCCACCTGGTAATGACTGGCTGTGTACTTGCATTGAAATGACAGTAATGACAACTTTGAATTCGGGAGGTTTTGCCTCATTCACAATGACTGAAAAGTGCACTGATACTGCTATCAAAATCTTTCTTGAGCTCAGGCCTCTCCTCAATAGATTGAAGAGAGGAGAGGGGCACCAACACCCTCCTTGCCGAGGGCCCCCAAATACTTTGGAACGACCCTGCCAATACCACCCCACCACCACCAGCCTGGTCTCCACCGGCCACTCTGCCCTGACAGGTGAAAGCTTCTTTGAGTGGCACCTCCTGAACCCCTGCTTGCTCCTGTGATCAGTCAATGGAGACAGCAGGCATCTGCCAAACAGAAGCCATTTAACAACAGTTACACGGGTAGGAAGGGGAGGGGATGGGAGGGTATATGGGAGGAGAGTATTAAAGGAAGCTTAGTCTGGCAAATATGGCGCATTCTCTTTGTTTATTTATTATATATTTATTTACTTACTTTTAAATACAGTCCTTGCTTTGTCATTCTGAGGTGAGGCTGAGCCAAATAGAGTTGCAAGACTATTGCCACTGAAATAGATAATACTCCTCGTGGAATAGGTAAAAGCTGTCTCTCTGAGACTAACAGCACAAGAAGAGAGAGCAGAAATGTGACAAATGCTGAGACAGAGAGACAGACACGGGAAGACAGGCAGACAGGCAGGCAGACAGACCGGCAGACAGACAGACAGACAGACAGACCGGCAGACAGACAGACAGACAGACAGACCGGCAGACAGACAGACAGACAGACAGTCTGATTTATACTGTAGGTAGACAGACAGAACGGAGGACAGATGAACACAGACAGATGGGAATGAAATCTGCCTTTCAAAGCAAAACTCGCTGAGAAAAGATAATAACCATATATATCTCCCTTCTAACAAGAAACACATCTATCTCTTTTCTAACAAGAGAACCAAGGTGTCTCGAGTTTCCTCACGCTCCATTGTCTTGATGAGAGTTACGGTGTCTAGTGCCCCTCCCGTCCCATTCCTCTCTGTTCCTGTCTCAGCACCTGCTCCTCTGAACGCCTGCCAGAGGCAGCCAGCCAAGCCAGTGTCTCTCAGGTGAGCGGAGCACATATGCCATGCTTGAGGCCCGGGGAAGGACCGGAAGAGCCGAGATGCGGAAAAACACCAAAGGAGATACTTTGCTTTTCATGCCTTTTTTACGCTCTCCTTTCTTTGTCTCTCTCAACACTTGTCAACAGACTCATAGTCCTGCCTATACACGGCTCGCGTCGCTTCATTTTCTTCCCATCTGTATTTTTTCTCGTTCCCTCTTTCCGTTTTTTTTTCTTTTTTCACTTTCACACCTCTGTGTTTTTTGGAATGCTGGAGGCTGTTGGTTGTCAAGCTCTCAGCTGTGGCCAGCAGCATTCTTCTTCTTTTCTTCTCTTCTTCTCAAGAGTCCACCCATGCTGCCAAGGGGGTGTGAGAGACAAGTTGAGAAGGCTTGAGAAGATGAAGAGGAGCACTGCACACACAGTCCATTTGGCAGTGCTTATTTGACACTTAAAGAGTATGACCAAATCAAATCTTACATTTGACTCCATAAGTGTTGAATTATCTGGAAAATGTGCTGTGTAGTTAGATTATTTGGTCCACAACAGGCAGCTGCAATTGTTGCTATGTGGCATGCATTTGAGTTTGTGGTGGTGTGAACTAATCTCACAATTGGCAAGCTATCCAAAATTGTTCCAATTGATTGTTTCCTCGTCAATGATCTCCTGCATTTCAAATAGTTTGTTTGTTGGTCTGGAATCAAGTGGGCCGGGTCTGCCTTTGATTGGAGATCTCTGTCCAGTTGAATTACTGTGCATTGGACTTCAATTGATGCGTTCACACCAACAAAAACTAATCAGCGCCTTTGGTCCCGAAGGACCTTGCAGTGTGCACCCATTTCTGTTGATGTGAAATCCAAATAATGTTTCACCAATCATTTCACAAAAGACACCTGCCACCTTGACTAGGTCCCTTGAAAAGATAGAGCTATTGAACTACGAATGTAGGCTACTTTCTAAAGTTGCATTACAAAAATAATTAGACACTATTTATGGATGGTGGTTTCATATTCTATTTAATCTGAAACTGCACAACATAGCCTTATGATAGTCACACACGTCTCTCATACAGGCAACAGATCGAACCGTTTTTTTGGGAAACAGGGAAGCTCCATGAGGTAGCAAAGCATCAGAAAGGCACATTCAGGCAGAGTGTCTGGTGTTTGGACCCAGAGCGGAGCTAGGGCTGGCCTCATTACAATGTAGAAAACATCTTCAAAGCCCGGGACATCAGCCAAGTATTCTCTTCAAAACACTTTGGCATAAGAAAGAGAGAGACTGGTACGTCTCCATCTACTATGTCTCCACAAGTTCCAACATTTACCAGATCAAGATTTACTTGGCACAACTCTGAGCTGAGCTTTTATCTGGATTTGCTTGTTACTTTGGGCAGATTGTAACTTTGTTTTGTTTCTTCTTGTAGTTTATTTCAACCCCAAACAATAAATATAGACAAAAACAATACACGGGTGGTGGGGGTGGGCAGACAGAGATATTGGACAGGGAGGAATAAAAAAGAGATGTGGGGAGTGGGGACAGAGAGAGAATGATGGAGAGAGTGATAGGTAGATACCTGTAGATAGATAGAGAGAGAGAGAGAGAGAGAGAGAGAGAGAGAGAGAGAGAGAGAGAGAGAGAGAGAGAGAGAGAGAGAGAGAGAGATTGGACAGAGGGCTGAATAAAAAGACACAGAAAGAGAGAGGGAGAGAGAGCGCGATAGATGTAGAGAGGAGGGGGGATTAGGGCATTTCAGGACTCGGAGCTCATATTGGAAGGAAGGCGAAATACAATATTGTTTGATATTGCTCCACCTGCCACTTCAGCACGGCTGGCTGGTGCAGTTGTTTGTGGACTTAACAAGTGTGTCTGCGTGTGTCACCGTGAGCAAGAGGTGTGCGTCTCTGTGTGTGTGAGTGTGTGTGTGTGTGTGCGCGTGCATGCAAGCGAGCGTGCATGCGAGTGTCAGAAACCTCAAAACAGAGGGTTGTGTGTGAGTTCATGTGTGTTTTCCTGCACACACATGTTGGTATGACAGAGACAGACAGCAAGACAGAGTTATGTCCTTGTGTATATGTGTCCTGTGTGTGTGTGTGTGTGTGTGTGTGTGTGTGTGTGTGTGTGTGTGTGTGTGTGTGTGTGTGTGTGTGTGTGTGTGTGTGTGTGTGTGTGTGTGTGTGTGTGTGTGTGTGTGTGTGTTGTGAGTGGAGGGGTGCATGATAATGATGATAGTGTAATATTGAATATCATAAGCAGATGGTAATGACCATGTCGGTGTGAGCACAAATGAGCGCGGTCACAGAGACAGCGTTTTATTCACAACAAGCAGGGTGGCTGATTGCGTCCAGAAAGGGGGAAAAAACAGCCCATTTGTCTGATGGGATTTTAATTTGTTTGTGGTCGCTCTCTCCGGTCCAGGAATTTTTGACTTGAGGGGCATTTCAATTTGCCTCAAAAAGTTTGAGCCGATACCAATACGGCACTATGGCAAAGATCAATAGATTTAATTCAGCATAATTCATTCCTTCAAGCTGCTTTTTTCTCCTCTCCATCTCCCTCTACCCCAATACCCCCTTCCTCCTCTCTCTCTCTCTCTCTCTCTCTCTCTCTCTCTCTCTCTCTCTCTCTCTCTCTCTCTCTCTTTCATTTTGCATTCCGTCCATGAAAAGGTAAAGGTTGCCTAAGTGACACCAACAGCAACAGGCCCCGAGTTGGTATTGATTTCGGGAAGTAAAATAATGACTCAAAGGTCATCTCGGATCATTCTCC
>NC_085865.1:32523721-32536221 GCF_034702125.1 Engraulis encrasicolus | reverse complement strand
TCCCCTGGTGTGTGTGCTGGGTTCAGCACCTGAGCTTAAATTGGGGCTTAGAGTGTAGGCAGCTCAGACTTGGCTTTTGGTGAAATAGGTGAAATAGGTTGGGGGAAAAAAATCAGAGCAACCCACATTACACCTTGAGCCTGTCCAGCTCAAACTCTGGGTTAGCAATTTATTCCTTTAATTGACGGTTGTTATCGGATGTCTTTCTCATATTTTTCGTTGAATGCTTTTTCTTTTTCTTTTTCTTTTTCCAGGCTCCTGTCCGCTTCTCTCAGTGAGTCAGGTTATGCAAATGTGCCTGTGGTTCTGTGTTTATCTGGGAATGTGCTTTCTGTCTTGCTGAGAGAGAGAGGGGGGGGGGGGAAAGAGAGAGAGAAAGAGGTGTATATGCTGCTGTCTGTGTGTGTGTGTGTGTGTGTGTGTGTGTGTGTGTGTGTGTGTGTGTGTGTGTGTGTGTGTGTGTGTGTGTGTGTGTGTGTGTGTGTGTGTGTGTGTGTTCACATGTGTGTGTGCAAATATGCATGTGTTGTGTGTTTGTATTGAATGCGTGTCTCTCTGCTGCTCCAGCCGACAATGGATCAATTCAATCAGTTCCGCCGCTACGCTGTGATAAAGTGTTGCCCATGTTTATGCTGCCCATCCCTGCAGCTGTAAACACACACACACACACACACACACACACACACACACACACACACACACACACACACACACACACACACACACACACACACACACACACACACACACACACACACACACACACAATTATGGTTTTATTCACAAAGCTTCACTGTCATCTTGTTTTTTTTTTCTTCTCAAAGCCCAAAGTGCCAAACATCCCAGATGCAGCAGACCCCAAAACATACTATTGTATAAACTGTATATACATCCCCCTATACTGCCCTACAATTTCAGAACGCAGTATAATTCAAAATGGCAAACTGAGAAAAAAGGCTTTAAAGTTTCCTTTCTGGCCACGCAACTGTGTTGGAGGTTAAGTGGTGATGACACTTCCATATAACACTTTTTTATGGTGGAAATTTATGCACACAAGAAAAAAGCAAAAAAAACAACATTCACATTACGTTTTAGCTGAAAAATCATTATACTGCGTTCTGTTGTGGTATTACTGTCTACACCAAAACCACGGTGTCAATGGAGAAGTGCAGTATAATGCGCATTATACTGCGTTCTTGGCTAGTACGACGTAACCTCCTAAAACCAAAAAGCGCAGTATAATCAGTTTTTATCGTTTTTTTTCCGAAACGGGACCAAGTTGGACCAAAACATTTTAACACAAGAAAAAGAAGGTATTTTAAAGCCAATTTCCGGTCTAAACCCATTTTCGACCATTTTCAAGATACTGCGTTCTGATGTTGTAGGGCAGTATAGCCCTCCCCAGTGCTTTCTGACCAATGCTGAAAGCAACCACACAACATTGTGCATACATGTACCAGAGAGGAGACACCTGGACTCATTATTACTTCGGCACTATGGTATGTTATGGTACCATATCACTTTATTGACTGCTACTTAATGGTATGTTATGGTATGTCATAGTACGATATGATGCAGCCCTCTCCAGTGCTTTCTGGCCAATGTTGAAAGCAGAGCAACCACACAGAATTGTGCATGCTGGTTTTCCTGGCCTCCCCTGCTGGATTGCTAGTTATTTATGATAATTTATGGTAAATTATGATGTGATTTTACTTTCTTGATTGTTACTTCATGGTAATTTGAGGTATGTTGTGGTCCAGACCTACCCACTGCTTTCCAGCCGAAGCTGAAAACGGAGAAAGCAGAGAGAATTGTTAATTCCAACAGAGGAGATACCTGCCAACCTTAGGGATTATTAGTTACTAATATTCCATGGTACATTATTACTTTATTGATTGCTAACTTTATGTTCTAGGGTACATAGTGGTGCATTATTAATTTATTAATTGCTACTTAATGGTATGTTTTGGTACACTGTGGTGTGTTAGTTAGGGTACATCCCTTCTCAGTGCTTTCCAGGCACCATTGCTGAATGCAGAGCCACCAGACAATATTGTGCACACAAGGAGACGAGAAGCGTACCCTCCCCTTTCATATTGATTGTTCTTTTATGCTACGCTACAATTAATAGACCATTTATTTGTTATTTAATCAGTACTGAATGCAGCACAGGCAGACATCATTGTGCTCACATTACAAGAAGGAGCCAGTCAGACAGAAAAAGATGGAGAGAATGGAAAAGGGGAGAAAGAATACGAATGAGAATGAGAATAAGGACGAGGGAGAAATAAAGATAGACAGACACAAAGAGAGAAAGAGGCAGACTGAAGAGGGTTGAATAAGGATGAGTGAAAGACAGAGAGAGAGAGACAGAGAGAATGAACAGAGAGGAATGAGGTGAAGGTTGTGTTCGTAGAGTGATGGAACTGCTTTCCCACATGTCCCAAAACACACCCATCTCTCTATGCAGAAGACAGATAGTGAACGAGAAGGAGAGACAGACAGAACAATATACAGAAAGAGAGAAAGGGAGAGACGAAGAGAAACATGGAGGGAAAGAGAGAGAGAAAGGGGGGAGAGAGAGAGAGAGGAAGAGAGAGAGAGAGAAAGAAAGACAGAGACATTGAAAGAGAGGCATGGAGAGAACGAAAGAGAGAGAGAGAAAGAGAGAGCGAGAGAGTGAGAGAGAGAGAGAGAGAGAGAGAGAGATAGCGCATGAGAGGAATAGAAATGCAGAAATGTGTGTGTCTGAAGCAGAAAAGGGCCCAGCCGCACATGGCAGAGGTGAACCATCTGTTCCAGCCACTCCAATCCTCCGACTCACTCGTGCGGTGAAAAACGCCTTCTGCTTACACACTCAGATACATATGTACACACACACACACACACGCGCACACAAACACACCAATGTTGCAAGCACTCACACACACGCGCGCACACACACACACACACACACACACCCGCGCGTACACACACACACACACACACACACACACACACACACACACACACACACACACACACACACACACACACACACACACACACACACACACACACACACACAAACACACCAATGTTGCAAGCACTCACACACACATGCGCACACACACACACACACACACACACACACACACACACACACACACACACACACACACACACACACACACACACACACACACACACACACACACACCGCTCTCCCTCTCTCTGCTCCGTGCCCTTTTCTTGCTGACCTCGGCACTCCTCTCTGGGCTGCGTGTCAGCATGCGAGGCTCCAGCAGGAGGCAGGCGTGTGACGGAACGTGCCCAGGTAACGAGCACCGTGCTCGGAAGATTGCCGTCACGATCGCAGCAGGGTGGTGGAGGACTGGAGGTGGTAGGTGTGGAGGTTGTTGTGGAGGGGAGAGTGAGAGTCTGCAAGAAGGTTTCGCCTCCCAGCACGACCCAATCTGTTAGATTCTGTTAGAACCTAGTCAGCATGGCACAGCAGCAGCCTATAGACTCTATAGGAGACTGTAAAATTCAACTGTGTGAGCGGTTAATTTACACGAAGTCAATTATAATACTTTTCAAAAGAGTGTAGGCCTATTTGGTCCGAGTCTGTAAGTGTTGAATAAAGATTGCAAGACTGACCGTATGGGTGGTGGAGGTGGGTGGAAGGTGAAGAGGTTATACGCTAGACAGGTTGAGCAAGAGTGTGCAAAATGTGCGAGCACCATGTCCTGAGGGTTCTCACGATAGCTGCAGGGTTGCAGAAGGGTGAGCTAGGGTCTGCAAGCATGGTCGTAGCCACATATGAGGTAAGGGAGGTCCGGACCTCCCTTATTTTTAGAGAAAATAATATTTTTTACATACATGAAAAAGGGGATCTTCTCCATTGTCTGCCATTTTGAATATCCAGAAATCTTTTCAGCTGCAAAACATACTGTAAACTGTGGTCATACTAGTAAATATTAGTTCATTATTTAGCAAATATTAATGAAAAGACCAAACTTGGCCAAAGACAGCATAGTTTCAATGAGCAACATAGTTACAATAGATACTCCTGGCAACATCCTGCACATTGCACCTTTAAAAAATTTCTGGCGCACTGCGCGTGCACTATGGACCTCCCTTATTTCAAATTCCTGGCTACGGCCATGTCTGCAAGCAGCTTCCCAGCATGATATGAACCAATCTGTCCGAACTCTGTCAGCATGATACTATATAGGAAAGTTAAATTCACCTCTCTCTAAGTGGTTGATTTTGCAGGCGCTAAACCAGTTAATTTTCAATATGCCCAATGGTGATGTTAGTAGTGCTAATTCCTGTGCGGTCCCATTTCAAAGTTTTAAACATCCACACTTTCAAAAAAAACATAGGCTCATAAGAAACATCATGACAAGAGTCTTCAGGTCATTTATTTGTATAGCCAGATTAGCCAAGGCATAGATTTGCAGGGGCTAAATCAGTTTTTTTTTAACATGTCCATTGTGATATAGTAGAGCTAATAACGTTGCAGTACCATTTCTACGTTTTAAACGATTCCTTTAATTCTTTAATTTGTAATTCCCTCCTGTGTCCACAAAGTGGCAGGGCATAGACGGACGTACCTTTGTTCGCCTGTCGGACTTGTTCCTGTAAGTATTGAATTAACACTGCAAAATGGACTGTGTGTGGGTGGTAGGTGGTGGTTGTGGAGGGGTGAGTAAGAGCACTACTGCAGGTTCCCAGCACGACCCATCTGTCAGGGCCGGGTCAGCATGGCACAGCACCACTATATACTACAGGCTGCACAGCACAGCACAATCTGCCCGGTGCTAGACGCCCAGAACACACAGGGCAACGATGGACTGCGACTGTTATATTTATCCGTGCGTACATGTGTGTGTGTGTGCATTTCTGCATGTGTGTAAGTGTGGCTTCTTCTGCTCATCAAGGACTTTGTTTGCCAAGTCTGTTCAATAACCACACACATCCAGCCTCCTGAATTTCCCTGTGAATTCACAGTGGTGCGCCTGGCAGGCAAGATGCAAAGGGAGAGAATGCTCATCAGGAAAACAGAAGAAAGAGAAAAAAGAAATGGCTCTCCGAGATAAACAGCCATCTCTGCCTGCCCACCCAGCTACAGCACCTTACCTACACAGTGGAATCCCAAATGGTTCCGTCCTGTCAAACTCTAACCACCATAAAACGAAGGAGCACAGGTATCTGGGGGGCTGCGAGGTGAACAACAAAGCCAGAGAGAGAGAGAGAAAGACCATTTTTCCCCCATTGCAGCGCTGCTCAGATAGTCCCCAAACCCCCAGTTATTTCATTACTGCAGTACAGCTTTGCTAGCCACCCCCACCCCCTCTCGTTCTGCCATACCTCCATCTTTGCTTCAGCCAACTATTTCCCCATCTCCCCCCAACCATCCACCTCAAGCACAAACTCATGAGGGGTTCTCTCTCTCTCTCGCTCTCTTTCTCTCTCGCTCGCTCTCTCTCTCTCTCTTTGTTTGTGTGAACAAGTATGTCGTATAAGATGTGTGTGTGTGTGCGTGTGTGTGAGAGTTTGTGTGTGTGTATGCGTGCGCCTGTGGTGTGTATGTGTGTGTGTGTATGTGTGCGCATGGTGTGTGTGTGGTGTACGTGTGTGTGTGTGTGTGTGTGTGTGTGTGTGTGTGTGTGTGTGTGTGTGTGTGTGTGTGTGTGTGTGTGTGTGTGTGTGTGTGTGTGTGGTGTACGTGTGTGTGTGTGTGTGTGCATGTGGTGTGTGTGTGTGTTTGTGCGCGCGCACGTGGTGTGTGTGTGGTGTACGTGTGTGCGTGCGTCTGCGTGTGTTTATGTGTGTGTGTGTGTGCGTGCGTGCGTGCGTGCATGCGTGCGTGCGTGCGTTCTTGTGTGTGTGTGTGTGTGTGTGTGCATTTGGTGTGTGTGTGTACGCGCTCGCGTGGTGTGTGTGTGGTGTACGTGTGTGTGTGCGTCTGTGTGTGTGCTGTCAGGGGATGGGGATGAGCTCTCCCTCCAGGGCCTGAAAAGCCCTGCACCGCTGACCAATACCAATTCCATCTTATTGTCTATTTCGTATCCCCCTCTCCTCTCATTGCCAGGGGCCAGCAGGCATCAAGGCCCCGGCCTCCCACAGCAGTGGGAGAGAAAAAAACATCATCCTCCAGACAAACTGGAAAACTTTCATTACTATAGTATGTGCGTGCCATTACATGGCTTGGCTCAGGTTAGTTTGATCTTTAATCTTTTGCTGTTTTACTGCTTTTGGTAGTACTACACCCTTTAGTACTGTCACTCCTGCTACTATATTATTATTGCTAGTATTTCAGCTAATGTAACAGGATTAGTAGTAATAGTAGTGGCAGTAATAATAGTACATTAACTGGAGTAGAAGCAGCAGTAGTAGGCCAGTAAACGGAGCAGTAGTAGTAGTCAGGGTGCGATTTGTTGAAGAACCACCAGAAGGGGGATTAGTTTCAGATTTTAAGCATTATCAATGGAGTTACATACCGCAAATATTAAAATCCTGTAGGAAAAGTGGAGGTAACAAAACCAGAAGGGGGGACAATCCCCCCCATGCCCCCCTACAAATCACTCCCTGGTAGTAGTAGTAGTAGTACTACTACTACTAGTAATAATAGTAGTAGTAGTAGTAGTAGTAGTAGTAGTAGTAGTAGTAGTAGTAATACTACTAGTAATAATAATAGTAGTAGTAGTAGTATTAGTAGTAGTACAACTACTATTACAACTGCTTTTATTCCTGTTACCATACTACTACTACTACTACTACTACTACAAATATTATTACTAGTAGTAGTAGTAGTAGTACTATTACTACTAGTAATAGTAGTAGTAGTAGTAGTAGTAGTAGTAGTATGGTAACAGGAATAAAAGCAGTTGTAATAGTAGTTTTAGTTGTAGTAGTCTTAGTAGTAGTAGTAGTAGTAGTAGTAGAGTAACAGGAATAATCGTAGTCGTAACGGGAGAAGTGAAACAATTGAACACATTCTGTACACATTAACTGAGAATGAATGAAACTAGCCAGTAGCACATTCCAAAGCATTGTTTTTCAAGCTGAGGTAAAAACCCAACATTAAGTCAGCATGTTGTTTGTCTGCTGCTGGTGCTTCACAGCCTGGTGATGCCACTATTACCCAGCCTGTCCAGTAAACAGTGGCGTGCACTGGGTAAGCCGTGTGTCACTGTGGAGAAATGAGAGAGGGTTTACAGTGGTCGCCCGAAGCACAGTTTAGTAGAGCAGGTGATGACATCTCCAGTGTAGTATGAACAACACACACACAGCACAGCACATGTGCGCATACAAGGCACACGCACGCACGCACGCACGCACGCACGCACGCACGCACGCACGCACGCACGCACGCACGCACGCACGCACGCACACACACACACACACACACACACACACACACACACACACACTAAAGTTTGAATTTCACCCAGTGACTTGGAAGATTGGATATTGTTAATATTAAAGAGGGGAAATGTGCTGTACTTATGAAATATAAAAATAAAAATATGACTTTAGTGCATATATCAGCCTTCATTGGACGGTTCAACAAAATGGCATTAATAAATGCATACAAATTCGCACTTCATGGTAACACATCCCCTCGTATGATGACGTCACACAATTTTCCATTTGCATGGGAGAAAATGTTAAGTGTACTGTATGGTATTTCACTTAAATATGACCGAGTGTGGTCTCCACGGAGAATTTATAATAAATTAGTATCTAATATGGCAATGGACGTTTAAAATACGGCCACGGTAACTGATATGCATTTTTCCAGCAATCTATATACATTTTAAAGTGAAATCGTGCTCATTCCTCTTCATAAACCATGCATGTCTGCATATCTCGGCCGTTATACATTATTGGAACAGTTATTAATGGTCCAAATACGCTCAGGCCAATGGAAGCCAGTGGGTATGAAAAAAGACAAAATAAATAAATAAATATTTTTTCTTGACAAATGGAGAGAAAGGAAGGCAGGCAGGACTAAGCAGGATTCATGACATGTCTCTCATGTAAATGAAATGAATGTTTTGATTCGGCTCCAAGTAGGCCTCCGCTGGGAAGTGCAGTGCACGTGTGTAGAATGTACCGGTAGAGCAGTGTTTCTCAAAGTGTGGTCCGGAGACCATTGGTGGTCCACAAGATACCTCAAGTGGTCCGAGAGGAGATTTCTATAAAGTCACCATTTTCAACACAAGCTACCGTATATTTGTAGCAGTAGTATAAGAATAAACATATCTAAAGGTGGTATTACACTACAATAAGACAGGACTGTAATTTCTCCTTTAAAAAAAATAATAAACCGTCTGGGTGGATCTGAATTTGCAGTCCTTAAAACTAGTCCGAGCCTCTCAATTCAGTTGACAGGTTCACAAATAAAACTGGGGCTAAGTGGGACTCGGTCTGAAAACGTTTGAGGAATGCTGACGTAGAGGGACTGGGAGAGAGGCCACCTTGCAGCAGTGACTTCTTTACAAAGAGGTAGTCATAGCAACCTTCACAGATATGTACTTTTTGTACTTTTTTTGACAAGCATCACTTTTTTTTCTTTCACCTACTGTATGTCCCTTGAAAGCACTGAATGAAAGTTCTGAAAGGTATGACTAACTGTCTGTGTGTGTGTGTGTGTGTGTGTGTGTGTGTGTGTGTGTGTGTGTGTGTGTGTGTGTGTGTGTGTGTGTGTGTGTGTGTGTGTGTGTGTGTGTGTGTGTGTGTGTGTGTGTGTGTGTGTGTGTGTGTGTGTGTGTGTGTTGACTGTGTCTGAATGTGACTTGCTTACTGAAGAACAACTGCAAATTTCAACACAGACAAAAGAAACAAGAAAAGGATGGATTCATTACCATATAAATTAATAAGTGTGAATATCCCTTAATTGAGAGAGAGAAGCATGACTGATGGCGCAACATGAGTATGCATTCCCTCATGCCCTTCAACATACGCTCGTAAAAAAAATAGTTCTACACAGTAAAAACAAATGCTGTGTTAATTCAATAATTACAGAGTCGATTTCATATATTCTAGTTCGTATTTGGTCCCTGAGTACTTTCTAAGTGTTGAATTAACACTATTTTTACTGTGTAGGTTTCAGGAGAAAGAACAAGAGAATCGCTCATCCTTCACAGCTGCTGGTTAATTTCATGGTGTTTGGAAGCCGTATGGCTTTAGGTGGAGATGTTTATGACTATTATAAAACGTGTGTGTGTGTGTGTGTGTGTGTGTGTGTGTGTGTGTGTGTGTGTGTGTGTGTGTGTGTGTGTGTGTGTGTGTGTGTGTGTGTAAAATATCGGGAGACACTGACGAAGGCAAGAGCCGAAACGTTTGTCTACACTTCTGCTGCTATGTAATTAAAAAATAAAAAAGAAGAAAAGAAGAACCCGAGTGCGATCCACTTTTTCACCTTTGTGTGTAATATATCAAAAAGTATCACTAGGGGGTTTTCCTGGCCCCCCGGTTATAGCAGGGTGAACCAGAAGTGGATTGTGTGCGTGCGTGCGTGCCTGCGTGCGTGCGTGCGTGCGTGCGTGTGCGTAGAGTGGAGGGTGGGGGCCTTATCTATCAAGGTCACCCTCATGGTCCTTCAACATTCCATTCCAATCGCCCCTGAATTTTGCACACACGCACACACACACACACACACACACACACACACACACACACACACACACACACACACACACACACACACACACACACACACACACACACACACACACACACACACACACACACACACACACACACACACACACACACACACACACACACACCACATGCTTCCCCGCCTGCCGCGTAGGTGATTGATACATCTCAGCAACTGCTAAGACGGCGAAAGACCCGAGTGGACCAGGGGAGGATGGAGGGTGTGTGTGTGTGTGTGTGTGTGTGTGTGTGTGTGTGTGTGTGTGTGTGTGTGTGTGTGTGTGTGTGTGTGTGTGTGTGTGTGTGTGTGTGTGTGTGTGTGTGTGTGTGTGTGTGTGTGTGTGTGCACACGTGTGTGTGTGTGTGTGTGTGTGTGCACGCGTGGATGGTGATGGTGATGGTGAGGGTGGGGGTTATTTTGGCCCCAGGCCTGGAGCATGATACTGACTGATGAGGCCGTGGATGGGTGTGTGTTAAGCAGGACAAGGACTGAAGAAGAGTCCAGTGGCCCAGAGCGTGTGTGCCAATGACAAGACAAGACAAAAGGACACTGCTGCCAGACAGTGTTGCTTTGGACACGCACGCATGCACACACAATGCACGTATACACGCACACACTGCTGGAAACAGAAACTGTTCTGACTTGGTGAAACTTTTAATGAACCTAGCCTTCGTAAGAACCTGTTGTATGAATCCATTTATCAACAGCTTTCATAAAGCCTTGTAATAATTACTTACATTGTCCAACTAGTACCTTTAAATGTTCATGACTGCACTCATAAGGCATTATTATGCTTTGTTGCAAGCCTGTGGAGGTTGCAGTACACACATTCACAAAACCAATAATCCAAGTGCAAGACAATGGTAATAGACAGTGTGAGAGAGTGATCTTCACGCTGTGCAAAAGCTCCCAAACTATGTTTACTTAATTTCATTGAACGACAATATTTCAAATCCATGAGTGGGACCTTCTCAGGCCCGAGGAAACCTTGCCTTCACAATTCAGTGACAAAGTGCATTATAACCCATACAGTGTCACCGGGAGGATTCCCAAAGACCTTTCGCTTCCAGCATCTACCCTCAAAAGCCACCATGAAGAAAGGTATAATGTAGGCCAATAACACTTGTTTACAAGGTCCAGGGGTTGGGATAAAGACAGTGATGAGGATGGGTTTAGCCAAGGCCGCTGACAGCTTTGGCTGGGCCC
This sequence comes from Engraulis encrasicolus, assembly GCF_034702125.1. Classification (NCBI taxonomy): domain Eukaryota; kingdom Metazoa; phylum Chordata; class Actinopteri; order Clupeiformes; family Engraulidae; genus Engraulis; species Engraulis encrasicolus. The sequence goes on along the minus strand of NC_085865.1, from coordinate 32,525,357 downwards.
AGGACAAAGTCATCTGATAGAGCCCCTCCCACAATAGATTAAAAGCAATGAGGATCCAATGATGCCCCGCCCCCATCTCCCCGGGCCCGGGACAATTGACCCCTTTTGTCGGCTTCTCTGGGTGTAGCTACTGTACAGTGAACTACACTGCAACTCTCAAGCAGAGGATAAAGACAGGCCAGTACATACAGTTCAACTTCTGTGCAAACTTTTTGTCATTTCAAATCAACTTCCAGACTACTACAGTGTGTCATGATGTAAAGGGAGATGGGGTGACATTTTAGTTATTGAGGCAGTGCAGTATGCGTCTGGGACATGCTATCCTTCTCAGCACCTCTGCGGTGACAGTATAACTCTACAAAACGTATCAAATATAGAAAATGCCCTGATAACTGGGATTCACTGCAGCAAGAAGTTACGAATACACTCACATAGTAGAACCACACCACTCACGTAGAACCACACCACTCACGTAGCACCACACCACTCACATAGCACCACACAGTATCATGCAGAGCTCTCTCTCTCTCTCTCTCTCTCTCTCTCTCTCTCTCTCTCTCTCTCTCTCTCTCAATTCAATTCAATTCAATTCAAAGAAGCTTTATTAGCATGACAAAAAATATTTTGTATTGCCAAAGCATTGGTTCAAGATACATTGGTAATGATATAATGAAATAAGTGTTAGAACAAACACACAAATGAATGCTTGCAATTGCATTGATATCAGCAAGAAAAGAAAGCAAACAGAAATGTGTGGGTGTGGGTGTCGGTGTGCATAGTGTGTGTGTGTGTGTGTGTGTGTGTGTGTGTGTGTGTGTGTGTGTGGGGGGGGTTGTGGCTTTTGTGGTGTCTATGCAATGTCCCTCTGTCTATGGCATGCACTGACATATTTGGCAGCAAGCGTTGCTGTCTGCCCTTGTTGTCCCAGTAGGATAGATAATAATTTGTCTGTATTCAGATCCGGGAAACCCGGGATTACTTGGTTAAATTTATTAAAGTGCGCTTCTCTAATTTTTGAGTATTTGTCGCATTGGAGAAGGAAGTGCGCCTCTCTCTCTCTCTCTCTCTCTCTCTCTCTCTCTCTCTCTCTCTCTCTCTCTCTCTCTCTCTCTCTCTCTCTCTCTCTCTCTCTCTCTCTCTCTCTCTCTCTCTCTCTCTCTCTCTCTCTCTCTCTCTCTCTCTCACACACACACACACACACACACACACACACACACACACACACACGCACGCACACACACACACACACACAGAGCGTGAGCGAGCTACAAAAACACTGACTGACATTCACCTCAGCGAACAAAACACCACCCCTGTCTGTCTAGCTCCAGCAGAGCAGGCTCACTCACTCGCTACTCCCGAGGAGCAAGGGAACATGATAGCTCGCTGGCCTCTTTCATCACCGTTTAACACAACGTTGGGGTGGATACCCTGCCCCTGCCTGGGCCCCAACGCCTGACAAGACAAGACAGGATGCCATGGCACAAGGGGGAGAGCAGAGGAGCAAAGAGGGGAAAAGATGAGAGGATAGGGGATGACAACAGAGGAGAGAGAAAGGGGAAGCAGAGGAGAGGAGCACAGAGGAGAGGAGAGGAGAGGAGAGGAGTACAGAGGAGAGGAGTAAAGGAGAGGAGAG
>NC_085865.1:32468721-32518721 GCF_034702125.1 Engraulis encrasicolus | reverse complement strand
TTAAGCCGGTCTTAAGATAAAGTCAAATTGTGTGTATTTGTTTATTTGTGTCTGCCTTTGTCTGTGTGTGTGTGTGTGTGTGTGCGTGCGTGCGTGCGTGCGTGCGTGCGTGCGTGCGTGCGTGCGTGCGTGCGTGCGTGCGTGCGTGCGTGCGTGCGTGCGTGCGTGTGTGTGTCTGATTGTGTCTATGAGTACGAGTATTGTATCTATGTGTGTAGTTGTGTAAGATTACGTGTGTGCATGTGTGTGCTTGTATGTTCCATCTATGTGAAGAGAGAGGTGTGTTCAGGTGTCGAGAGGGGTAGAGGAGAGGCAGAATGTGCTGACCTTGGCTCCAGCAGTAGCAGGGGTAGGTAATCTGGCTCTCTCCCCTCCTAAAGCCCCCTTCACTCCCACAGGGATCTGAGGCTAATCCCCCACACCATCATCCACAGTAATGAGGAAGGAGTCGGACAGAACCGCAGCACATCAACATCTCCACTCTCTGGGCCTATGGTACACATGGGGACAAAGGGGCCAGGTGTCCTGGGCCCAAGGAGAGTCTGGGCCCAGAATTGAGTCCACATTACATTACATTGCATGTGTTGAGCAGGGGGGACTTTTAGGTGTTTTTTTTCCCTGGATCAAGTCAAACACATCAAATTGCATCCATCCCACTTACCAAGACCATCACACCACTAACACTGTACCGCCGCAATACATTTCTGCTGCTACATAGCTCTTCACAAAATTCCTCATCTTTTACCTCTTTTATTGTGTGTCATCTCTCTCTCTCTTTTTCTCTCTCTCTCTCTCTCTCCCTCTCTCTCTCCCTCTCTCTCTCCCACTCTCTCTCCCTCTCTCTCCATCCTTCTCTCTCAACCTCTTGTGTTCCCCCAGCTCTCTTTCATTTCCTCTCCTCTCCTCTCCTCTCCTCTCCTCTATCTCTCTCTCCCTCTCCTCCTCGCCTGGGCATCCCATTCTTCTCATTCATCCAGTTTGGGGTCCCTGTCTCTTCTCTCTCTCTCTCTCTCTCTCTCTCTCTCTCTCTCTCTCTCTCTCTCTCTCTCTCTTCCCCTTCTTCTTCTTTTATTCCCTTCATCATCCCTCTCCCTTCGTCATAAGTAATGTCGGCTCGGCTCTGTGGCGGCCGTCTGGAAGGCAATACATTTTATCCTTTAAGTGGCTGCGAGAGAGAAAGCCGTGTGTCGCTTGTTTATGTGGGAACGGGGCTGAAATACTACTCTGCCGTCCGCACGGCCGCTCTCTCTCATCTCTCTTGTTGTGGAGACTCGCCGAGCTCTCACACACACACGGGCACATAAACACATGCATGCGTGCACAAAGACGAAATGCACACCACACACTCACACACTCACTCACACACACACACACACACACACACACACACACACACACACACACACACACACACACACACACACACACACACACACACACACTCTGTCTCGCTTTCTCACAGGGGGAACACACACACACCCTCTCTCTGTCTCTCTGTCTTTCTGTCTCACGCACACACACGCACAAACACGCACAGTCGCACACGCACACACACACACAGAAACACACACACACACATGCACGTACGCACGCACACACGCACAGACACACATACACAAACACACACAAACACACACACACACACACACACACACACACTTCTTACGATGAGCCCATGGGTCATAAATGTGCAGTTTATTACATTTCCACCACAGACAGGGAATCAGTGCCGGGTGATGTAATGTTTCATTTCTTTTTGTTTTGCTTAGCACAGTGTTCTCCTACTGGAAAACACACACACACACACACACACACACACACACACACACACACACACACACACACACACACACACACACACACACACACACACACACACACACACACACACACAGACAAGACAGACAGACAGACAGACAGACAGACACACACACACACACACACACACACACACACACACACACACACACACACACACACACACACACACACACACACACACACACACACACACACACACACACACACACACATACACACACACACACCAACACACACTCCAACACACACACACACACACATACACCAACACACACCAACACACACACACACGGACACACACGCGGAGTGAGACAGAGAGAGGTACACACCCAGATACACATTAACTCACACGCACGCGCGCACACACACACGCGCGTGCGCGCGCACGCACACACACACACACACACACACACACACTGAAACTGCACACTTGGGCCCTGGCAATGGGAAATGCAGGTCGTTAAAAGCCTCCGACACAAAGAACAACAACCGGGGGACTACAAGAGAGGAGCACGCACGTTGACAAATGGCAAATGATTCCGGGAAAAGGAACACGCAGCCGCAAAACCAGGCACACAGACGCACACACACATACAAATACAAAAACATAGACAGACTTATTCAGGTAAATGCATTCAGAAAGAAAAACACATAAAGGCAGGCACGGGAAACTGGCAACTGAAGGTCCCCAGACAAAAAATAAAATGTGAACAGCCAAACACCTTTATCCATATTCAGCATTCGTGGGTGAGCATGTAAGACTGTCAGGGACAAATTTGTCTAGACAACGTTATCTCCACTCATTTCCTTTCCCTCTGCCATGGTTGGCAAGGCTTCTGAAAGTTGTTTGGAGAGAGAGGGGGAGGGAAAGAGAGAGAGAGACAGAGAGAGAGAGAGAGAGAGAGAGAGAGAGAGAGAGAGAGAGAGAGAGAGAGAGAGAGAGAGAGAGAGAGAGAGAGAGAGAGAGAGATAGAGAGAGAGAGAGAGAGAGAATAAGAAGAGACAGAGAAAGAGAGACCGAGCTAGAACGTACCGAGTCAAAGTGAGAGACCAAATGGCGCAGCATGGATGATGACTGGGAGAAAGAAGAGAAAGAAATGCTGATATGGTCTCCTCTCCTCAGGGGAACACCATCAATGCCGCCAAGAGCTACCGTACGGTCCTCTATTCTGCAAATGGCTTGCCATAAGCAGGGACTACGTGCGGCAGAATGCATAAAAGACTACAGTCACAGGGGCCCTTTTAGGACCAGGCAGCGAATGCATGGGGTACCTTACAACAGTGGTTTCCAACCAGGGGTTCATGCACCACTAGGGCTACGCAAGCACAAAGCAAAAGTGTGGAGTTTATTCACAGTAGTTCTCAACCTTTTTGAACAAACACCCCCTGGACCTCATCCTAAGCCTCCCAACGCCCCCCTGACCCCATCACAAGCCTGCCGACGCCCCCCTTACTATTAAAATAATGAAGTGGACTAATGCCCCCAATGCCAACTAAGCACCGCCCCCTCTCAACTGTATACTTCTCAATGCCCCCCTAGGGCTCTGCACCGTCCCCGTTGACAAAGACTAGGATAGAGGAACAGAAACAGAGCATGAGTGAGGGGGTACTCATGGAATGACAAAAGGGTTTAGGGTGTGGCAGGTCAAAAAAGGTCGGTTTGTTGTTTTACTGTGAAATGCCTTTTCCCCAATGCTGTAAGGCTTTGCGGCATTGGGGGGAAAAGCCATTTAACAGTGAAACAGCCACTCTGCGCTGGCTGGCTATGCCAGCGTAGTGAGACAGAAAATGGATAGTCAAGGCACAAAACCAATAGTCTTGCTCCATTCAACCGCGAGCTGATGGATTCCTTTTGTCTGGTGGACGTGATCCTTTCCTGTGATTAAGCCTAGAGACCATCTTCATCACAGGGAAGTTGAGTCTTTCCACCATTATTAAGCCTCGTCTGCCTCTCTCTCTTCAAAAGTTGGGATTACTTCCTATTGAGCGGCCAGGTGATGGGGGAATATACACAGCAATCCATTTAGTGCAATTACAAACACTTTAAGACCCAAACTTTCCTCATCTTCCCCTGGCAAGCCACAACAACTGCCTTCCAGTCCTCCAGTGTTGTGGATTAACAAAGGGCCTCGGTCAGTAGTAGTCGATATATCACTTGAGCAAACTGAAAAGAATTTCCTGAATTTTCCGCCCGGGGATCAATAAAGTTACTCTCCTCTACTCTACTAGAGTATTGGTTCAGTGTCTTATGGAAGCCAAGGGGATAATGAGTGTTAGTAAGCACCCTGTGTAGGCTTACAGTATATTAGTCATATATGACATCACTCCAGCATAATCCGGATTGAGATGAAGCCTGTTGAAAACATATCATTCATACGCCTTCAGCCTGGCATTTGTCTTTTCAAAAAAGGGAAAAAATAATGATGTATTTAAAACAGTTAACATTGTGTCAAACAGGTTTGGCGGACAGAAGTCCTCTAGCCTGTGTTTTCAAATTTCACAGTCTCATTTCAAATATCTTTATCTTTATTATTTACCATTCAGGTGATGTCAACATGAGAGGATGTCTGGATATTTTTACTCAGACCACTTCTTTGTCCATTTAAACATCTCATGTAGCATTTCCTTAACCAGGGATCACAGGAAAGTATGTATTTTCACAAAGTCATTTGCCCCTATCTGCAGTTGGAATGAAACTCCAGATTTTTCAAAAGCAATCTGGCTCAGAACCATTTTTTTGCGACCAAAAGTTGTTTTTTTATCCTGTGGACTCCAAGTACAAGCCATCTTTTAGATTAATTCACCACCACATATGGAGTCATTTTTCAAAAAAAGTAATTGTTCTCCTGAAGTCAATTTTCAAGGTTCAAGGTTATTTTCTTTGAAATATCCCTACATAGTACATAGCATACAAAAACTGTCTCTGTCTCCATCATTTATTTCTCTCTCTCTCTCTCTCTCTCTCTCTCTCTCTCTCTCTCTCTCTCTCTCTCTCTGCTCCTGCTGATCGTGCTGGTGGTCTATGCATGTTAGACTCTGCACACCACACCATCTGTGTACCCCTCCCCTCCTCAGTGGCCTATACACCTGCCTGTCCACCTCCTGCCTCGCCTGCCTCTCTCCCTTCCTATTAGCCACTCTGCCTCCTTCCCTCTCCCACCCCCTTCTGCAGTGGTGTACTCTACTTTTTTGTAGTGGGTATACTGTATATTTGAGCATTTTTGAGGTGGGTATACTGTATATATTTTTGGTATTCTAAATAATGGATCAATCAATTTAAGGTGGTTATACTGAAATCCCTGAAATTTTGAGGTGGGTATACAGTGTATACCTGCGTTCTACGTAGACTACAACACTGCCCTTCTGCCTCTCTGTCTTCCTCTCTCCATTTGCCTTCTTCCTTTCTTCCTGGCTGCCTGCCTTCATGCCTCCCTCCCTACCTCTCTGCCTTCCACTCTGTATCTCTGTGTCCCTCCCTTCCTCTCTGCCTTGCTATCCTCCCTTCATCCCTCACCGCCTCTATCCCTCCCTGGCTGCCCCTCTGGCTCCCTGTTGGCTTGCCTGGCCCTCTGCCTCCCTGTTGGCTTGCCTGGCCCTCTGCCTCCCTGCTGGCTTGCCTGTAGGTCAGCCAACCGTCCCTTGAAATACGGAATCGTCCCGTATCGAGAGATACAAGTACGGGTTCTCTATTGAGCTGAATCGGGACACGGGGCATTAAAATGCGTTAATGTTGCATTTCTTAAATGTATTTTCCTGCAGGACCCCCACCCCACCCCACACACACACCTATATGAAGTGTCCCGTATTTTATCCATTGACAGTTGGCAACCCTACTTGCCTGCCACTCTGCCTGCTGTCCTGCCTGCTTGCCTCCCTTCCTCTCTTCCTCACTACCTGCCTCTCTCTCTTCCTTGCCTGTTACTGCCTCTACGCCTCTCTGCTGTCTTGCCTGACATTCTGCCTGCTGTCCTGCCTGCCTCCCTCCTTGCCTTCTTTCCTTCCGTCCTCCCTTCCTCTCTTCCTCACTACCTGCCTCTCTCTCTTCCTCTCTTCCTCACCTGCATGGCTCTCTCCCTCCCTCACTCCCTGCTGGATTCCCTCCTTCCCTCCCTTCCTTCCTCTCCCCCTCCCTCCCTACCTGCCTCCCTCCCTCCCTGCCTGCCTCTCTGCCTGCTGTCCTTCCTCCCTTCTTTCCTCTCTTCCTCTCTCCCTCGCTCCCTGCCTCCTTGCCTCTCTGCCTGCTATCCCTCCTTCCTCCCTTCCTTCCTCTATTCCTCCTCTCCCTCTCTCCCTCCCTGCTTCCCTCCTAGCCTCTCTTCCTTCCTCTCTCCCTGCTGTCCTTCCTTCCCCTCTTCCTCTCTGCCTCCCTGGCTGCCTCTCTGCCTACTGTCCTTCCTCCCTTCCTTCCTCCCTCCCTCTCTCCATCCCTCCCTGCCTCCCTCTCTCCCTCTCTCCCTCCCTCCCTGCCCCCCTGCCTGCCTGCTGGGCCAGTGACTGCCCCCTGTGCTCCAGGCAGATATATGAGGTAATAATAAGGCTAGCTGGAGGGGGGGGGGTGAGAGGAGGGGAGGGGAGTGGATGAGAGGGAGAGGGCAGGCTGGTGGGTGGGCAGCCCACTTTATTTATTTGATTCCCTTCATTTATTAAGCGGGCTTGCGGAGCAAGAGCAGAGCTCTTGCAGAGCAAGGCCCGATTATAGTAATCTCTAAGTCCTGTTTATTATTGGTTCTCTTGTACAGGGACAGTAAAAATAGAAAATGGATCTCCTCCTAGGCCTTTCGAGATAGAGACACCGTTCAAACACTAAAACGACCGGCTCGGCTTGGAGATCGCGTTTCGTTATAGGCTTCTCCGTGTCTCTTGTCGTTTTCCCGTTTTTGGCGATTTAGTGAAAGCCTGGGTCCCCATTGGAAACAGTGGTGGAACCTCCATGAACCAAGGTTCCGCCACTCTAGAGATTAGAGTGTAGGAGGCTTTTTCGGTCATAAAACATCAACACTTTCACCTAGAAGTTTAGTTGACGCGTTGTTAGCGAGCTCTATGGGATGTCTCCAAATTGTCAAAGTTCCGTGTCTCTTGTCGTTTTCCCGTTTTTGGCGATTTAGTGAAAGCCTGGGTCCCCATTGGAAACAGTGGTGGAACCTCCATGAACCAAGGTTCCGCCACTCTAGAGATTAGAGTGTAGGAGGCTTTTTCTGTCATAAAAACATCAACACTTTCACCTAGAAGTTTTGTTGATGCGTTGTTAGCGAGCTCTATGGGATGTCTCCAAATTGTCAAAGTTTCATCTCCCAAATCCCAATACTTTTTAAATGGCAGGTTTATAAAAAAAACAGGCCTGGCTCTATGGAGAATCCCAGTCTTTCGAAAAGGGCATTTTTCAAGAGATCAGCGCATGTCCCACACGGAGGTCCATTTGTGCCTGAAAAATTTAACCTATAAACTTCATTCAAAGACTGTTAGAGAGATCACAAGCATGACTCCGATCTGTGAAAAGGACACGTGCCAACTCCTTTTAGTTTTTTTACAACGATGTTGTAAAGACAAAAAACTCCCCTGTTAAAGGCTCAATACTAACTGTCTTTCAGTCAATCACAACAGGTGCAGCCAGTGAAGGATTCCATTTCAACTGTCACTGTCTCAAGATTCCATTCTTAACGAGCAGGTGCGAGCGAGCACACGGATCAAAAACGTACTTTGTGTGCTCCGATCACGACACCATCTCATTCATGTCCCTTTTCAGTAAGGTTGTAAGCAAACCACGAACCTGTTTCAGAGTAGGATTTTGGATTTCTGACCTAATTAATGAAGAAACACCGCTAGCAAAGTGAACTATCGGTCACGGCAGGAGTGTTTTGACTAGCAGCTGATGGACGTGACTTTGTTAAGTTACTGAAGATATAAAACGCCGAACGTTAATGTTACACATTGCTGTGGTAGCTTTGAAGATGACTACAGCCATTAAGTTGTGTGATTTCGTTTTCGTCTAGCAAGTTTGAGTCAGGGCTCAAAAGATATGCGATCTCAGCTTACCATGGTGCTGGTTACAATGCCTATCGATACCCATAGAAGAGCCCATAACAGCTGTGATGCATCGCATGACCGTTCAGAAAATAAATACTTATATTCACAATACTATGAATGCGTTTTTTATTTATTGTGAGTGAATAACTGCTGCGATTCGCAGTCACTGCATAAATCACGTTGATATCTCAGCATTGAAAGTTTATCTGTCCGACCTAGCAACTGTAACTAAAGAGGGCGGGGCTTAGCCAAAGCATAGTCCAGCAAGACTATATTACATTGCATTGCAGAGCTGAACAATTTCAACTGTCACTGTCTCAAGATTCCATTCTTAACGAGCAGGTGCGAGCAAGCATTCTAGAAGTCCATTGTTCAGCTCTGCAATGCAATGTAATATAGTCTTGCTGGACTATGCTTTGGCTAAGCCCCGCCCTCTTTAGTTACAGTTGCTAGGTCGGACAGATAAACTTTCAATGCTGAGATATCAACGTGATTTATGCAGTGACTGCGAATCGCAGCAGTTATTCACTCACAATAAATAAAAAACGCATTCATAGTATTGTGAATATAAGTATTTATTTTCTGAACGGTCATGCGATGCATCACAGCTGTTATGGGCTCTTCTATGGGTATCGATAGGCATTGTAACCAGCACCATGGTAAGCTGAGATCGCATATCTTTTGAGCCCTGACTCAAACTTGCTAGACGAAAACGAAATCACACAACTTAATGGCTGTAGTCATCTTCAAAGCTACCACAGCAATGTGTAACATTAACGTTCGGCGTTTTATATCTTCAGTAACTTAACAAAGTCACGTCCATCAGCTGCTAGTCAAAACACTCCTGCCGTGACCGATAGTTCACTTTGCTAGCGGTGTTTCTTCATTAATTAGGTCAGAAATCCAAAATCCTACTCTGAAACAGGTTCGTGGTTTGCTTACAACCGTACTGAAAAGGGACATGAATGAGATGGTGTCGTGATCGGAGCACACAAAGTACGTTTTTGATCCGTGTGCTCTCTAGTCGAGTGTGAGGCTGCCGAGACCCTTCAAGGCAGACTATCCAGCTGCTAGTAATATTAGTCCGGTTTTAGGTAAAGAGGAAAGTGATTACCACCTGTTACATCGCGGGGAAACTTGCACATTTGTCACAAATACCCCAGGCACAATTTCCAATCATATTTTAATAATAATACGACCGTATCTCGCTAACTACTTGAAAACATGCGATTTCAGCATTGAGTTCAATGGAGCGCTGTCAAAACTGTCCGATGTTTGTCCGAGGTCATCCTTTTGCTGCGCTGTGATTGGTCAAAAAGCACTTTAGGGTGGGCCTTAGCCAAAGGTGAATTAACTGCTTGGCTTAGTGGTAATGCATGCTGCTGCATTAGATTGGAGGTTGAGGGTTCGAAACCCACATGAAGCAATGTTGATTTTCTAAATTGTATCATATGCAGCGTTCCTTGGCCGACTTAAAATGCCATACATGTATATCATTTAGTATGGATGGCAAATGTGCTGAATTACAGATATTGAGGTTGGGGGTTCGAAACCCAGTCAAAGCCATGTTGATTTTCAAAATTACATCATATGCAGTGTTCCTTGGCCAACTTAAAGTGCCATGTATGTCATTTAGTATGCATGGCAAATGTGCTGGATTACAGATATGGAGGTTGGGGGTTCGAATCCCAGTCAAAGCCATGTTGATTTTCAAAAGTATATCATATGCAGTGTTCCTTGGCCAACTTAAAATGCCATGTATGTCATTTAGTATGAATGGCAAATGTGCTGAATTAGGGATATGGGGGTTGGAGGTTCGAACCCCAGTCGAAGCCATGTTGATTTCCAAAATGATATCATATGCAGTGTTTCCTTAGCCAACTTCAAATATCATGTATCGTATGTCATTTAATATCAATGGCAAAGGGGTTGGATTACAGATATGGAGGTTGTGAGTTCTAATCCCGCTCGAAGCCATGTCGATTTTCAAAATTATATCATATGCAGTGTTCCTTAGCCAACTTAAAATACCATGTATGTCATTTAGTATATCCCCAAAACGCAGAGCTACAGCACTTTCAAGATGGCTGAATCCAAGATGGCTGAATTGTTTGGCCCATAACTTCTGACTGGGTGGATGGATTTTTCCCAACATTTCTTTTAGCTTTGTTTTCTCAATAGTACTTTTTTTCATCTCTGCCCCAAAAGGCAAGCCCGCTTCCAGCATTTTCTGTGAGAATGCATTTCTAGTTTATTTATTAATGTCCTTATTTTTCTTTCCAGGGCCGGCTGGCTGGCTGGCTTCCAGGGAGCATGATAAGGGCCAGTGCCTTAGCCGGTGAATTGAAAGGAAAGGAAGGTGCACAGGTCTTCTGTAAAATGCACAGAAGAAGCCCCTACAGCCCTGCCATGTGTCACTCACACCTATGATTAAACAGTTCTCAGGAGGACACCAACAAGGTGTGTGAGTGAGTGAGTGAGTGAGTGAGTGAGTGAGTGAGTGAGTGAGTGAGTGAGTGAGTGAGTGAGTGAGTGAGTGAGTGAGTGAGTGAGTGAGTGAGTGCGTGCGTGTGTTTGTGTGTGCGCGTGTGTGTGTGTGTGTGCGTGTGCGTGTCTGTGACTATCAATTTATAGATGCTGCTGAATGTCTTTATGTAAATAAAGATGATTAGCTTTATCACGTCTCCTGGATGTGAGATCAAAGCATGCATAGCAAACACAGCTGAGCAGCAAGGATGCATTTGGAATGTCTATGAGGCTGCACTTATGTTTGTATAAGTCCTTTACGTACAGTAATGGGTGAGATATTTGTAGCCCCTTAATGTGCGCCTTTCCACCAGTGAAACACTGCAATAATCACGGAAAAACGTTTACTACCTTAGTACTAAAACACTATGACAGTACACAGGTACACTTGGTATTGCATCTGCCCCCCATACAATAGCACAGTTATATATGAGCTTGCGTGTATTAAACTTAGTCTGGAATCTGCAAGATGGCTCTGCTAACATCACTAAACAACACACATCAGTGGTGCATTTCTCGAAGCCATAGTTGCTAACTTCATTAGCTACTTAGTTGTTTACAATGCAATTTCCCATTGGCAACTCCCCAAGTTGCTAACAGGCTAACAACTACGCTTTCGAGAAATGCACCCCTGGGGACTCTCTGGATTACTGGCAGGGCCATAACATTTTTCAATGTGGCCATACAATAAAGTAAGTCATTAATTACCAAATGTTTTCTGCTCGGTCCCCCTTTGGCACTAAGCATATTTTTGCGACCCTCCTCCTCCCAAATACCAGGGGATTCTATGGATCTTAACATTGATAAACTGTCAAATTAAAACCATAGGTAAAGTAGGTACATTTCTTAGCCATACATGTTAAAAAATATTAACAATTTATCAAATTATTAAATTAAAATAAAAACACATGATTTTTATGAGGTTTTTATGCAAAACAGTGCCTTTTCTCTGCCACTCCCATGCAGTACCTCCGCAATCCCCCTTGCGGTCTCGACCCCCAGTTTGGGAACCACTGAAGTAGGCAGTGCTACAATGGGCTAATGACCCGATGAAGCCCTGCCCTGTCTTCAGAAAGCCCAGTCTCTAACCTCAACTCCTCCAGACTACCCAAGCTCCCAGCCAGCTCGTAGGTCACAGTTATTTAGGGCCAAATCTATTCCCCTGAGCAACAAACCTTGCAAAAGTTCAAAATAAAAACAACATAAAAGGGATTTTATGATAAGCTCAGGGGATGTCTGTAAACTTCAGCTACAAAGATACACCAAAGAATAATTCTCACACAGTAACTAGTGCTGAATTGGCATTACCAAGCATACCGTATGAAAAGGGAATGTTATGGCCACAGGACAGACAAAGTTTACCCCTGTTGCAATTGTAATGAATATATCTATAAACATTTGATAGAAGAAAATGGATGCACATACTGTACTAATGAAATCAAGATTAAACAGACTAAGTAGACCCAGTTCTGCGTATTTCATGGTATATGCAAATATAATTGTCATTTTATCATCAGGCACATATTTTATCATATATCATTTTTTATCATATTTTAATATATACTTTGTAGGAAGGCAATGACCATGGGGGATATTAACAGAATAACATCAATAACACGAATATCCGGAAATGTCCCCCGAAATGTCCCATGCCAGTTAGTCTGCCTGCTCCCTGAAGCATCCCACTTAAGATTCATGATGGCTCCAACTCCACAAATGTGGGTGAGATGACCAACCACTTTGCTGAGCATTAAAGCCCTTTTTTGAAAGTATCACAAATGGGTTGGATGGATATTGGGTTCTTTGACGCAAAATGGCCCCATTTCACTGGCGAACCCCCTTCCTTAATACGCACACACATACGCACACACGTGCGCACGCACACACACACACTCACTCACTCACTCACACACCTTGTTGGTGTCCTCCTGAGGCAGATTGAGAGAGAGAGAGAGAGAGAGAGAGAGAGAGAGAGAGAGAGAGAGAGAGAGAGAGAGAGAGAGAGAGACTTACACACAAAGAGAGAGAAAGAGGGGGGGAGAGAGAGAGAGAGAGAGAGAGAGAGAGAGAGAAAGAGGGACACACACACACGCCATCCCCATCTTCCAGACTGCCTCCATTGGGATCCAGGGGAGCAAGCCCTGACCACCACATTAGCTCTGCATTAGTGAGTTGCCATTAGGGGAAGGGAAGGGGAAGGGGGACGCATCGTCCTTGACAGCAATTTGCCATCGAAAAATAGTGGCCGCGATACCCGATAGCCTGAGAAAATCCAATGAGCCGAATCAGACTCTATTATCTTGTAATGGCCGCAGTCTCACTTCCTGTGTGTGGCCTAATAACGGCCAAAAACCTCAGCCATGCTCCTCTCGTCATGCACTTGGTCTGTCTTTCTTGTCCTTCCCCTACAGTGATCACTGTCTTCTCTTTACCTTCAGATGATAAATACAAAGACAACGAAAAAACCAAACAGATAAAGAACAAGAAGAAGAACAGGAAGAGGAAGAAAAAAGAAGACAAGGTATAAGAATGAGAAGAAGTAAAAGAAGGTTAACAAGAAGAAGAAGAAGAAGAAGAAGAAGAAGAAGAAGAAGAAGAAGAAGAAGAAGAAGAAGAAGAAGAAGAAGAAGAAGAAGAAGAAGAAGAAGGAGAAGAAGAAGGAGAAGAAGAAGAAGAAAACTCAAAAATAGATGTTCAAAAAGAATAAAAAAGAATAAAACATCTCTGTGAGGATTAGAGCCCGTCTGTGGTGGGTCTCTAGAAAGAAAGGTCGGGGTGGCGGCGGCGGGTGCCACTTTAAATCTCCAGCAAATATATTCCGTTGCTTGAAATGTCGATATGATGACTGAATAGGGGGCGGAGTGGAGAGGAGAAGACGAGAGGAGACAAGAGGAGACGAGCTTGAATCTAATGAAGTACTTGTGTGTGGACAAGACAACCACGCCAACAATTGCAGCCATCAATTTCAGACAGTGTGTGTGTGAGAGGCGGGGCCTCGACAGGCTCTAACTACCCGGCATTGGCTTTTGCACAACAGCAACAGGGCTGCTGGTACGTAGCTTTGGCCAGGCCCAGGACAAAGCCATCTACGGTAAAAGACGTCCCAACCCAATACATACAATACAATGAGGACCCAACTCTGGGCCCATTCTCTCCCATGGGCCTGGGGCAGATAACCCATTTGTCCGCCTACATCAGCTTCCCTGCACATAACCGTTCCTACAGTTTGACAAGCTGATTGCATAACGCTGAGCTTTCACGCTGGCCAGTCAAAACGGCTCTTTGACCTGCTCTGTGAGTGACACCTCCCCAGTTGTCTCCATTTTAATAGAGGAGTCGATATGTCAACCTGCCATGGTCTCCGTGGCATGTATACGACGCGCAGAGCATATCCCAATCGAATGTCACACACATGACACACATGACACACATGACACACATGCACGCGCACACACACACACACACACACACACACACACACACACACACACACACACACACGCACGCACACACACACACACACAGAAACACACACACACACACACACACACACACACACACACACACATGCACACACACAGAGAAACACACACAGCATGTGTGGGGCCAGTGGATATTAAATATGGATGACATATAAGAGATGATAGAGTGAAGCGTTGCCTTGGCAGCTCGAACAGCACATGTCGGGGCCCGCAAGGCTCCATGACACATACATGCAAACACACACACACACTGTACACACACACACACACACACACACACACACACACACACACACACACACACACACACACACACACACACGAGCACACGCACACACACACACACACATACACACACACAGGCCGCAAAAAACCCATGACTATTATTCACCGGCTGAGAAGCTGTTTGCATGACACCCAACCGGCCCTTAAAATGATGGGTGTTCGCCGCAGAGCACAGATGCCCACAGTTATATTCTGTTCCGCCGCAGTTTGCCAGGGTATGGCGGCATCGTTAAAATATATCTGCGGCTAATTCTGGAGACAACTTGCTCATATACTACAGACAGGCCAGAGGGAAAAAAGTTTCATCACTGTTGCAAAGCCAGCGGCGGGGTGCCACGTCTACACCCGCCGTCCCGGAAAAAAAAGCTGCTTTCAAAAAGTAATCAGACAAAAAAGTATATTCAATCATTTAACTTAAGAACAAGGAGACCAAAAAAAAATCAAATAAAAATCTGATTGCGAATCTGAAGCCTAATCTCACTTGGCCCTCAATATATTTTTGACTGGTCTATGATAGCCTGGAGCTCCCCATGACTATAGATGGAGAAATAAATCTCATCAAGCGATCAATAGGAGAGCAGAGATTCCTCAGATACCATTGCCACAACTGTCCCCAAGCTCATCAGTCAACTCATCTCTCCATCAAACACACACACATACACTTGTGCATGCACGCACACACACACACACACAAATGCACACACACACACAAGCACATACACACTCATGTAATGCACGCGCACATACACGCACGCGTATGCATGCACACACATGCACACACTCATGCACAAAAACACGCACACATGCACGCAACCACTCTCTCTCTCTCTCTCTCTCTCTCTCTCTCTCTCTCTCTCTCTCTCTCTCTCTCTCTCTCTCTCTCTCTCTTCTCTCTCTCTCTCTCTCTCTCTCTCTCTCTTCTCTCTCTCTCTCTCTCTCTCTCTCTCTCTCTCTCTCTCTCTCTCTCTCACACACACACACACACACACACACACACACACACACACACACACACACACAGCCGCACCACCACAGATCCATTAAGCAAAATGTCCTTGTCAATCTCCACATGTGACTCTTTGACACGGCTTGCCATGCTGCCCGCTCTCTGGTGACGGGCGGTGGGACGGGTGCTGCATGCTGTGTGCCGCTCGCTGGCTGGACAGGCGGTTGCGGGTCTAATAAATGGCGGTCAGGCTCCATCAGAAACAAGTCGATAAACCTAAGGGTTTCCGTCAGTGTTGTGATAAATGGAATGAACTGAAGTGAATCACACAGACTTTTTTTCATCCGCTGTCCTCTTCCTCCTCCTTTCCACCCTTTTCCCTCCATAAGTAAAGGCCCGGCCGCAGCCAATAAGTTGCTACGGCACGTACGCACCCAGACCAAGAGTTCTTTTTTTTTGAAAGCCCATGAGAATTTTTTTTACATTTAGGCACTTTGGTGAAACTGTCATACAACTGTGTGCTGCAACACCAAATCTCAGCACTGAAATCTCAAAACTGCAAAGCATGATGAAATATGTTCAACTTCTCACAAGACATGTTTTGACATTGGGAAAATAAAAGTAATGCTAGTCTGACTTTCACCAGGCCTATGTAGCTCTGCAGAGCTTCGCAAGCGCCACTCATCAGGCCTGGGAGAGTGTGCATTGGATTCATTCTCAGAAGCCATGGCTTTATCTACTTGTCTGTCCTTACCAAGAAAATCAAGTAAAATGTTCGCATACTAGCTCCTGTGTCTGTAAATGATGTGGGATGCAATGCACTATTCCGTATTAGATTCACCACCCTATCACGACTTCACTGGAAAAGAAGAAATGAAAAAGCAAACCAGAAGCAAGTGTATGGACGTTTATTTTCATAGTTGTCTGAACCTTTTTTTCCTGCACCTGTAATTTGGATATGCGCACCACTACCTTACTTGCCACCAACAAATTCCTTCCAAACCCTTCTCTCTCTGTTCATCTTTGAAATAATCAATCTGTTCTACAATGCAGTTAACACGTTTCAAATCGCCATGGTTATTGAAACAACAATCACTTCGATACGTTCCAGGTCAGAGGACTTCCCAAAAGACCAGATCTGTGTATGGAATGGAGGCTCCATCCCTGTGTGACCCGAGCTAGAGTAATGCAGGTGGGACTATCAAAGTCTACATTCACAGCAACTTAAAGGCCTGAATTACCCCTCCATTACTCTGAAACAATATTTTTACAGGGGCTAGCTAACTTTTTTTGCTTTAATGGAATTAGTTAATTAGTGATTGAATGGATGGCATATCAGCGCTCTTAACCTTGCCCTTTTTATTGCATTAGTGACTTTGTGATATAATTATTGGTATTATTAACCCTTATTGGTAACCCCTTTAGTCTCCTTTGGGAGGTATTACTGTAGGCATTAATTGGGGATGTGGTACCCCCCAGTAGACCCTGCAGTTTGAGTTCTGGTAATAATTGCATAATGATTAATTCAGACACCTGCAACTGACTGTTCACTATTTCTGTTAAAAGCAAATAAATCTGTGTGGAGCTTTGGCTCTGTGATAGAGAAAATTACAAAAACAAAATCACAATAACAGCCAATGCCATGTGGATTTCGGGGCAAGAGAAGAGGGAGTCGTCCAGTACAACAGACCAATGTGTCAAGTTCAGATGGAAGTAATAGGCTAGATAAAAAAAATCTGCATATCTACCTTTATTATGACACAAGAAGCTACTGTATCTGATGCAGTTGCCTTCACAAACCTTCTGAAAACAGTGGGTAGTGTTGATGTGCCTACTGTACAGATATGACCAATCTGCAGATCTAACTTCACATGTACATTTACTGCAACTTCACAGGATGTTATAGGCCTACTATCATAGTATTTCTATGCATGTTACATATACAAATCTCAGTGTCCTGGTAGCCTTATACTGTACGTGAAAAGTGGCAGTGAGAAGATCTCTGATTTCCAGTGTCTATCTACGAGCCTCCTTCTGTAGATGGCTGACAAAGGGCACATCAAGTCCTGGAAGTGCACAGCGGACATACGGTACGTCTCTTATCACATGACAGATCTTCAGCCACACACAGAGAGAGAGAGAGAGAGAGAGAGAGAGAGAGAGAGAGAGAGAGAGAGAGAGAGAGAGAGAGAGAGAGCGAGAGAGAGAGAGGACATATATCTGCTCCTTAACCAGCATACATGACAGGTCTTCAGCCACCTCCTCTGTCAACACCTCCACTTATGGCGCCACACACGCACGCACACACGCACGCACGCACAATGCAACACAACTTCAATCACCAACCCAAGGAGCATTGAGGTGCAACCAGCCAATAGTCCTTCTCTGTCCTTATAGCCCATTGACAGTGGCAATCCTTGGCCTTTTTATGTGCTGATGGCCTGGGAGGGTTAGAGGGGCTAGATGTGAGTGTGTGTGTGTGTGTGTGTGGGGGGGGGGGCTGTTTGAGGGGGATTGGAACATGACACTTGGCAATTTTAAAGGCAGCACAATCAAGGGGGGAAATGTGTGTGAGTGTGTGTGTGTGTGTGTGTACTTTCATGTGTGTGTGTGTGTGTGTGTGTGTGTGTGTGTGTGTGTGTGTGTGTGTGTGTGTGTGTGTGTGTGTGTGTGTGTGTGTGTGTGTGTGTGTGTGTGTGTGTGTGTGTGTGTGTGTGGTTTTGCTCGAGCGTGGGCGGCGTGCTTAGGTTGAAGTGGAATGGACGTCCGTGTGGCGTGGCGGCTTTAAGGCCCCGGGCAGGGCAGGGCAGGACAGGAGAGGCGGAATGAAGTCCAGGCGACCATCGGCAGCTGGCTCAAAACGCAACACACACACGTCAGACACGCTCAAGTGACAGACAAATGAGGCATGGTCTCCATTTAGTGACGGACAATTACCCCATGGGAGATAATGCAACTACTCGCATGGGGTCAGCCAGGGTCCAGCTTTGCCTGCCTGCTGGTTGCTATCATTAGAGGGAGAAAGAGAGAGAGAGAGAGGTGGAGGGAGGGATAGAGAGAGAGGGGGGGCGGGGTAGAGAGGGAGAGAGAGAGAGAGAGAGAGACAGAGAATGAGGGTGGAGAGAAAACGAGTGAGAGAAATAGAGAGAGGGACAGAGGAGGGACGGTGTGTGTGTGTGTGTGTGTGTGTGTGTGTGTGTGTGTGTGTGTGTGTGTGTGTGTGTGTGTGTGTGTGTGTGTGTGTGTGTGTGTGTGTGTGTGTGTGTGTGTGTGTGTGTGCGTAGGAAAAAAACAGTGTAAGTGCAGACTGAAATTTGTCAGTGCTGCTGGACCGAAAGACTAAAATGACGATAGACTTGGCCACTGGGGTCACCGGTCACTATGGGAGAAAACGCTTATTAACCAGGTGGGATGGGATGGCGTTGCACATTGTAGCTTTGCCCACTTTACAATTAATCAGCCATTTGGATGTCATTTTCATAAATCATCTTTAGGTTAGTGGTGCGCACATCCAAGACGCAGGTGCATGACAAAAGGCCAGAATACTGTAAAAACAAAGAAGAATGTCCACACACTGCTCCCGTGTTGCTTTTTTATTTTTTTCTCAACTTGAGAAAAAAATAAAAAAGCAACACGGGAGCAGTGTGCGGACATTCTTCTTTGTTTTTACATAAATCATCTTTAAAATTTGATTTGTGAGGGGGTGCTGTGGCGCAATGCGCTAAGCCCCCCACATTTGGGCTCTCATGCACATGGGGTGGGGTCATTTTCCAATCCTCCCCTATACTCTCTCCCACTCTCTTCCTGTCAGCATCTCACACTGTCCTGTCAATAAAGGCATAAAAAGCCCATAAAATATTTAAAATTAGATTTTTGACCTTCAGCATCAGGAACTCCGGCTGATTGATTTGCCGGACTTTCCTTTTTTATATACAAACAACGAAACTAAGAGCCGAATTTCATTTCAGAGCCACATTTGCTTTTTGCATACATGTTTGAAAATGGATATACACACACCAAGTGTTTTGAAGCAGAGCTCTTCAGTTGCTTCTCACTGCCAGAAGCATCACTTCAATTCCCCACCACCAACCACCAACCACCAACCACTACCTCTTGAGCACTACACTGAGTGAAATTATGAGGAGGAAATAAGACGCGCACACATGGGGGGAAGGAGCAGGGAAAATCAAAAGGAAATCAAAGAAGAAAGCATAGAGAATAAAAAAAAAACATTATTTCTGGAATTGGTAATGGCACAAAATGAAAGCTCGCCATTAAAAGTTAATTTAGACATCCCATTCCTTGCAGTCTCCTGCCATTTTTCGCAAACGTTTCCAGGGGGTTTGTTGTCTGCCAGTCTCTAACAGGTGTTATTTCATTTCCTTGTCTGGCCACCGTAGATGATTTAATTTGAATAAGGAAGACAAAAACTTGAGCTTGAATGGAATAGCGGATGGCTGTCAGCAGCATTAATAGAACGGAAGCGGCGAAGAGGAAACAGTATTCTAATGGCATGTCTGTCTTACAGTCCCAGTTTCCTTTACTGATCTTGTTAGACTATTCCATTCCATGTGTGTGTGTGTGTGTGTGTGTGTGTGTGTGTGTGTGTGTGTGTGTGTGTGTGTGTGTGTGTGTGTGTGTGTGTGTGTGTGTGTGTGTGTGTGTGTGTGTGTGTGTGTGCATGCATGTGTGTGTGTGTGTGTGTGTGTGTGTGAGTATGTGCATAAGTAAGTGTGTGTGCAAGTGTGTGCATGCATGCTTGTGGACATACATACTTGCTTGCATGCAGATGTGAGTGTGCCATACCAATGGTGTCTGAGAGTGAGTTCCTTCCACTGTACATCTTTGGGGATTTTCCAAACTGACACTTACGTCTGCACAGTGCCATACTCCTGAAGGGCACTGGGCCAACCCATTTAACAAGAGTTGCAACTTGTACAGTGCACAGCAGGTCTTGACCAAAGCACTCCCTGCCAGAGACCAAAACAATACATTTGAAATGGAGCTCTTTTGCAGGAGGGTAACCAGTAGGCATCGGATAGGCCCTGTCTGCATATACAGATACTTTGAAATTCTTCCTGTTTATGCTAGAGATTGTTTATGGTCCATTTGCTAAGCTTTTTTGTTTGTTTTTCTTTTTGAAACCAAAGACTCGATTTAAGCATTCCCCTCAGACCACACGAATGAGACTTCAATATAAGCTGACATTAAGAATAATATGACTTTCAACAATTGTAGCCTTTTGTCGATTGAGGTCAGCAAAGAGAAGCGAGCCAGCAGGGGGACGAGGGTTTGAATGTGTGTGTGTGTGTGTGTGTGTGTGTGTGTGTGTGTGTGTGTGTGTGTGTGTGTGTGTGTGTGTGTGTGTGTGTGTGTGTGTGTGTGTGTGTGTGTGTGTGTGTGTGTGTGTGTGTGTGTGTGTGTACATATATTTGTGTATTGAAGAGGGTGGGTGGATCAAATAATCTTCAAAGCATTGCTTCACATCAGTTCTGTCAGTTAGAAAAGACAACATGACAGCAGTGAAACACAGTATCACACAACAAAAGAAATCAAATACAAAACACACAAACAAAAACAAAGCCATCAGGAACAAATGGAAAAACAAATAAATGGAATGGAATGGAATGGAATGGTATGGCGGGGGGGCATGGGGTCAGACAGTGGGTGGGGGGCAGGTAGATATGGATCGCAGGTAGATTTGGATCCCCACTGGTGGTGGGAGGGGCCGGGGGCTTTCTGATGACATTGTCCCAGGCCCCAGCCAAAGCTGTGGCAGTGGCCCTGGCGCTCCAATCAAGCGCGGCATGAAAATAAGAAGGCAAGGTCTCTCACCAAGGTCAGCGCACCCCAGAAATGCCATTCCATGAATGCCAGCTGAAGGTTAACGAGAGATTTTGAAAATGCCAATGAAAACCCGGAGAGATGAATGTCATGCGCTCATTCGGACCACATTCTGATGATGATGATGATGAGGGTGAGAGCCGGGAGATGAGAGTCAGTCTTCGTCATTCACACACGTTAATAGAATTTTATTTATGATTGTTTACTGGGTTGATAGAGGCCACTTGTGATGTGCAGTTATAAGGTTTAGGGTAGATTTTTGGACCAGATTTTTGATGATGATGATGATGATGATGATGATGATGATGATGATGATGATGATGATGATGATGACGATGACGATGATGATGGGAGATCAGAGTCAGGCTTCATCATTTAAATCCAACACAGGAAGACAGCCCGCCATCAGGCTAATGGAATTTTACTTCTGTTTGTTTACCAGGTTGATAGGAACCTGCAGTAATATGCAGTTATGAGGTTTAGGGTACCATTTTCAAGTTAATTCCTTGCTTGATGTTGTTGATTTCGTCAAATGCAGTCGGTTTAAATTGCGTACTTGCATGCTAATGGAGTTGTATTTAACGATTTCGGCATGAACCAATAACCACTCTGTCAGAAGTCCATGAACACAGACAAACAGATGGAGAGGATTCATTTTAGTTTACCATCCTTTCTGCTGTAGCCTCTTACTGCAGATGGGGTCGCCGGCGGGCCTATTCACTATTTGCTGGAAATACTCAATGACTGTACGGTACATCATAACAACACTGCTATGACATTACTGAGAGCCTTGTGTAACAGATTAAGACATAGCCATTACAATTTTGGTGACAGTAAGGTTATAACATGGGCTCTGTGCAAAGGGTTTTTTAAAGTGTTCTTTCTGGCAATAAATATGAGAATAAAAAGCAGACTCTAAGGTGCATCAAGCAAGTGGTAACAGTCATGGAAACAATACTTATCATCATAATCATGTCCACACCAACAGAAATGGGTTCACAAACCTAAGCATGTATGGATTAATGAGTGGGTTCCTAAACTTGGCATGCATCCCCTTTCACAACCATAGGTCTGTTAGTCAGTGCTCCACTGGGATATATAAAACAATAATGATAACAGCACTAATGTTCATAGATGCAATTGATTAATATAATGCAGTTCTTAACTAATGGGAATATGTTCAAGCTTATTTTGGTTCATTGTGGCGTACATGAGTTATTTAATTTAATTAATTCAAATATTTATTTTGTTTTGCTATACTTTTCCTGTCAACCTGCCGTGGCCCCCATAGCACCCCTTCACAGCCCCCCAGGCGGCCCCGGCCCCGATTTTGAAAACCAGTGCATTAGTGTCATCTCATTGGTTCTACTCTAAAAGTGTTGAATTAACTCTGTAAGATTTAGAGCACTATCACAGCAGAGGCTTAATGAACAGCATGGCGGCGGCCTGGGAAATCATGACTGCACAGAGCTGTTGCCTAGTGGTTAGAGAGTTGGTCTTTCAATCTAGGGGTTGCCGGTTTGAATCCCCCCTGACCTCTCCCTACACCTCCATCCATGGCTGAAGTGCCCTTGAGCAAGGCACCTAACCCAACATTGCTCCGGGGACTGTAACCAATACCCTGAAAAATAATAGTTGTAAGTTGCTTTGAATAAATGAAAGCGTCAGCTACGTGCAATGTAATTTAATGTAATGACTGCACGGAGCTGTTGCAATTTTCCACACCACATACCGGCGTCGGCCTGCTTCGGAACAACACTTCTCTTGTCACCGACACTGTCACTTATTGAAGCTCCTCCATTTCCTTCTCTGCTTGTCTTACCCAAACCCAGATGAGGCTGATAAGTGGGTAATGGGAGGGTGTACGCTGTGGCAATCATACTCTGTAGAGCAGAAAAGTTGCTATTAATTTTTATCAGTGCAGCACTTCACTTTTCAGGGTTTTCTGCTGCAGGTCTTTTCCGAATTGCCAGTGCTACTGGAGTGCACGTCCTTTTGTTTAAGATAAATCAGTCAATTTAGTGCATTCTCAAGGATGTCTGTTTTGCATTTTATAACACTGTGAGACTCAAGGGCTGTCTCGTTCATTTTTCAGAGCTTAACTAGCTTGAAATTCTAACATTGCGGAAACGCTTTCTTAGGTTCACATGGATCTCTCTCTCACTCTCACTCTCTCTCTTTCTCTCTCTCTCTCTCTCTCTCTCTCTCTCTCTCTCTCTCTCTCTCTCTCTCTCACACACACACACACACACACACACACACACACACACACACACACACCTGTTCTGATTAGTAAATAAGAGGCTGTGAGGGACCCCTCTCCATTTTCCTCTCATGTCTGAAGCATGCTGACACATTAGCATCTAATTAGGTGTACATGTGACACTATTTGTTATGTGAACCCCAGTCCTCTCTGGACTCAACACACCACCAGTCAACCATGCCGAGCCTCGTAAATGAGCTCCATATATAAACACATAATTGACACGCACGCACGCACACGCACACACACACACACACACACACACACACACACACGCACACACACACACACACACACACACACACACACACACACACACACACACACACACAGAGGCACGCACAAAAGCACACTGGGGACACATCCCATCCCTCTGGTATGTGTGTTCATATCCATCACCTAACCTCCAAACAAACCAGTACCATTTGTTATGAGAGAGAGAGAGAGAGAGAGAGAGAGAGAGAGAGAGAGAGAGAGAGAGAGAGAGAGAGAGAGAGAGAGAGAGAGAGAGAGAGAGAGAGAGAGAGACCAAAGCCATCGGAGCGTGCAAACACATATTACAGCTCGACATGCAAAACAGCGGCAGTTAACTAAAGGGGATTCATACTTGTCGTGACTGGCGCTACCCTCCTTCATACTTCACTCGCGACCTCACTCGCGACCTCACTCGCGCCGTCACGTGACCCAAAATGACGTCACACGCCGTGGCGCGAGCTGCCGTGTCGCGACGTCGTGCACCCCACATTTTTTGTAACTTGTCGTGCGCCACCAGCGACCACGCAGGTAGGCAGACAAAGCAGGAGTTGCGAAGAGAGGCTACAACTACTGTAGGCTACTACAGAATGGATCCTGCATCATTTTGAGGATAATAAAATGTCCAAGAGAGTTATTTTATCTTCTCTCTTAAATGTTGTTCAGTGAAACAATTGTTTACTTTGTTCAGAAGCACGTTGTGTTCGGCGATCTATTTATAAATTCTGCCGCCAGAACAATGCTCTCACATGGTCTTGGAATGATCTGGCAATGTAGGCTACAACAAAAAAGATATGTTTCAATGTGGTAAGTCACAAGTCAGACGTTCAGTAGCCCTACAGCAGCCGTGTTTGGCTTTCTATTTTATACATCTGTAGAACTCACGCTGCGAGTTACGAAAGATACTGCCGTTTCTCTCATGAACAGCAGAGGGCACTTCCGACAATGCGAGCGAAAGCCGCTTTTGAAGTATGAATAGTCTGTCGCAAGTGATGACGTCATTAATGGTTCTCGCGCCACACGCGCCAAAGTGCGCACGTGAAGTATGCAGAGCCCTTAAGTGTTCAATATTAACAGCACTTGAGCTTTACACCAGCGCCATCCACCCTCTCTCCACCTTTGTGTGTAGGCAAACCTGAGGTTAAGTGTTAAGATATACCCCAAGGGTGAGAAGAGTGTGTATGTGTGCATGTGCATGTGTGTGCGTGTGCGTGTGCGTGTGCGTGTGCGTGTGCGTGTGTCTGTGGCTTCCTTCTGCGTCCGTGCTAAACTGCCTCTTTACGTAAAAGTCTTTTGCTGGATGGATATCAAATGTAAATGCAAGCAGGAAGAAGCTAAATGAATAGATGGGTTCTCCCCTTCTGAAGGCTCCCCCAAGCCAACAGGTCCCATCAATCATAGCCAAAGTTAACCACGTTGCAGACACACACACACACACACACATATGCATGCACGCACACACATACATACACACACACACACACACATATGCATGCACGCACGCACAGGCACACACTCGTGCACAAAAACACACAAACTCAAACAAACACACACAAACAAACGCACATACACACAAACACACACACACACACACACACACACACACACACACACACACACACACGCACACGCACACGCACACTTTAATGAATCTAATAACTTAACATGGGGAATGAACAGCGCGTTGACACGCATTCCTCATCCGGTAATCACAATGGGCAGAAGCAAATGGAACAATACACTATACATAGTGAATTTATGGCAAACACGTACGGGACAACCACAATATGTTCAGGGAGCTCCCATTACAGTCCACCATAATAAATGTATGTTTAATGTGGGGGGCCCTCTGTGGATAGCCCTCTGTGGAACCTACCCAGTCAATTTTGCAGTGTCAATTCAACACTTTGAAGAGTTGATATAACGTCTCTTAGAGCGTATTTGGCTATCACAGTACTCTCCAAGTGTTGTGTTAACACTACAGGTTTTTTTTCTTACTGTGTAGGTAGGTGGTGCTGGAGGGAGGAGAAGGTGAAACACTGCAGTGCAACAAGCATCCATTGTAAACCTTTCTTGTTTCTCTCCCCTCAGGCTTCCCTCTGTGGGTAGAGAGTGGAGTGGAATGCAATGGGAACAACCTGGCCAAGTGAAGATGGATTGCTCTGGACTTGGGGAGGAAAAATGGGCAGCAGAGTGAAACGGGGGAAAGAATATGCACAGGTACCTACCAGGGCTGTTTTTTGTTTGCTTTGTTATTGTTTTGTCTTCTTACAGTTTTTTTTGTTGTTGCAAGGGACAATATTTTACAATCAGTGTGAAAAAGAACACATCCAGGTACAGAGACAGATAGTTCAAAGAGAGAGAGAGAGAGAGAGAGAGAGAGAGAGAGAGAGAGAGAGAGAGAGAGAGAGAGAGAGAGAGAGAGAGAGAGAGAGAGAGAGAGAGAGAGAGAGAGAGAGAGAGAGAGAGAGAGATGCAAATGGACTTTTATTTTTTCCACCTAAGGCCCATCTTTTCAGAGGGGACAATATCACATTTTACTGACAACCTTCAAAATGTGCACTCGCTCATTCCACATTGCACTACTCTATTTGGGAACAAAAATACATCTCGTTCCCAACGCAATGTAAAAGCCTTACGCCATTATGTACACAAACTAAATGAATAGATGGGTAGATATTTCTTCTCAGTCAACAGTACAACTGTAGAAGCAAGAACATTCGATCAGCTACAGAACAAAAAGAAGGGAAATGGGCTGTGAGCAAAGGAGAGCAGGCAGCACACTCAAGGCCATTGGAAATGGAGGCCAAGCCAATCGACAGACAGCACTTCAATTAAATCTCAGCATTCAAGGTCTGTCATCCTAGAGAGCCTTGTGTGGGGCGGTCTGCAGAAAAGGCCAACCAGTGGTGGAGCAAGTTGCAGGTAATATGGAGGCTTTGAGTGACTATTAGGGTTTTCACACCTGGTCCCCTTTAAGTGAACCAAACTCAGTCCTCTTTAAGTGGACCAAAAAGCAAACCGACAGCAAAAGCACTCAGTTCTGTTTTTGTTCATATTGTGAGTGTATTAAATATAGAACTCGCTGATCTTTCTGGTCCCGTTAGGCTTTTATGGTGTGTCACTCTTCTTTTTTTATCGCTCTCGACCCTCTGGAGCCCTCCTTAAGTGATTGCAGCTAGTCACAAGTGAAACTTGTCAGAACCAAGGTCTCAGTATGGTTCGCTTCCGAGGGGTCTGGGTACGCTTTGCAGCGTTCACACATGCGGCAAGAATTCTGAGTCACTACTCGGAGTTCGGTTAGGCGGCTGAAAGGGACCAGTTGTGAAAACGCTGCATGATACCATACATATAGCATCAAGCAGTGATGGGCAACCTGGCTTCATTAGTTACAGTATAATCCAGTGTCACATATTCTAAATGACCTGATTTTACCTGTCTAATTCAATCAGGTTATCATTCAACTAAAGCAATTAAATGCCTGGACTGGACAGGTATAAACAGGTCTTATATGTGGTATACAGTATGTGGCACTGGTATTTAAAATGACATTTAAAACCGCATTTAAAATGACATTTAAAACCGAGTCAAACGGTCATAAACAGCATTGTAATGAAGGGTGTCGTAACGGCAGCATGGAACTTTAATTTCACGACGACATTCTGGCTAAAAACTCGCCCTGGCCGCTTCCCTGTTTCGCTTTAGGACCAAAATTATTCAATCGTTTCCACAGTAACGGCCAAACTAATCACAGTTCCTGCATCAGTAAAGCCAGGACTACAAGTGTGAACGAAATCAGCACAGCTCAATGGGCTAAGGCAGTGATTCCCATCCAGGGTTACACGAACCACTAGGGGAACGCAAGCACATTGTGGAGGTTACGTGGAAAAATGCAATAACAGCATACGTATGTATGGAGAAAAGTCTCATTGGGATAGAGGGAGATAGACAGAGCATGAGTGAGGTGACAAAAAGGCTTAGGAGGTACGCAGGACAGAAAAGGGTGTAAAACACTGGGCTATGGCTTAGAACCATTACACTGGGGGTCTGGGCTATGGCTTAGTACCATTGCACTGGGGCTCTGGGCTATGGCTTAGTACCATTGCACTGGGGCTCTGGGCTATGGCTTAGAACCATTACACTGGGGGTCTGGGCTATGGCTTAGTACCATTGCACTGGGGCTCTGGGTTCAATTCCGACCCAATGTTGTTTTGCGATGCTTCCCTGTCTCTCTCTACAGTAGAGTATATATACAGTGAGTCATGCTGCGACAATGGAAATGTATGGACTGCACACACTGTACAGAACGATGAAAATATCACGCTTTGTCTCAGCAGCACAACATGCTGCCATCAACGTGCTAGTTAAGGGTGCTGATGTGTGCACATGTACTATAAGGGCCTTCAAGACCGGAAGGGGCCGTCATGGTTCATGGTTCATTCATACGACACGCAGCTCCTGTTTCAGTTGCCACCAGCCATTTCGTTCTTGTTATTATTTCACAGGTGAATGCCCCGCTGACAACATATACTCACTTATCTTACACGTATGTATTCTCTCACTTATAAGCAAAATATTCTATTGTTGCTGTCCAGCAGAAACCTCATATCTCCACTATTTTGTTATGATTATTTTTATTATTTTTAATCAGTAGTACTGGTCAGTCTCCATACTGTATATAAATGTAATGTAATATAAATATATGTGATAAGGTATTTAAGAAACAACTTTAATGTTGAAATGTTTATTTATTTAGGAAATATTAATTTATAAATTAAAAAAAAAGAAAAGTGGAGATACAAGGTTTCTGCTGGACATATGTACCAAACACTCACTCCTCTTTCATAGCTGCTCTAACATTTCTAACAAAAAGAGAAATACTCTTTCAGTACCGTGCCTTCATCTCCCTGAAACACTTGAAGGACACTAAAGAAAGGCACAGAGTGAGAAACGCATACAGAGACGACAAGAAAGAGCAGCCATTCACAGGTCCTTGACCTCGGAATTCCTAAATGAGCCTTGTGTTCAACAAACACACTAGGCTGTGATGTGGCACTGTCTGTACACCTGCACCTGGAGACAAAGCCAACTCTAGGAAAACATGTCCTCTGAATTCCTGTATCCAACAACCACACCAAAGGGTTTTTTTCTATTTTATTATTTAAGTATATTATTATTTAAGTAGTTTTTATGTTTTCCTTCCTAACTATTACCTGTGTTATATGTGCCTTGAAATGTCCATGTGGGTATTTTTGTAAGCTACTTGACTCCTTAATTCCCCCCTGGGGCTCAATAAAGTTACTGTACTCTAAAGTATGAATTGGAATTCCTGAATTTGGATATCTGCCTATAGCTATACTGTACTTTTCCCATCCTGTACCAAAACTATACCAAAACTGTTTGTTTCCATATGGTTATCAATATCATTATGATTAATAAAGACAACTTGAGGTAGGCATAAGTATAAGGCTATAAGGTCAGAGAAGGATCTTGGATGGGCAGAAAATCAAATATGCACCTGTAATCATCAGGATGAGAATCAGGATCAGAAATATTGAGAAACTTCCAGTTCAATCCGATCCCTGAATTATGTTGATAGTGGGAACCCGATACAGATACTGGATTGGATCAGCCCCATCCCTACGCTGTACACCTCCACCTATAGTTTAATTTGCAATCGTGCCACCGAGAACAGACATAGCAAACTGAGCAACTGTAGGACAACACAGCCTGCTTAGGAGGGAGAATATATGAGACGCAGAACCAAGGAAGTACCAGAGGGAGGATTTGAATGACCCGTCTAATAGCATTTTAAGACAATGACTTCAATTATCTAAGCGGCTAAAAAGACGTTTTAATTACTTTACAGATGAATGGGCTTTTCCAATTAAGAGCGCATACGGAATCTATGTCCTTTGTGTGTGTGTGTGTGTGTGTGTGAGTGAGTGAGAGAGAGAGAAAGCATCTAAATAGAATGTTTACCAAACTAACAAAAGGATCATTAGAAATCCGAGTAAATAAGGATGCACCAGATGTACGAGTGGAATATTGTGCTTTATTCTGTATGTGTGTGTTTGTGCGTGTATGCGTGCAAGCGTGCATGCATGTGTGTGCATATGCGTGAGCTTGTGAGCACAGAGTATGTGTGATTCATAACCTTGGGAGGTGTGTGTGTGTGTGTGTTTGGGAGTGGGGGGGTGCTGGCCATTTGTCAGTTAGCTTCAGCTAATCAGAGGGATCGATGACTTTGATTGATAGTTGGAGTCATAAAAATAAATGATGTATTTCGGGATAGGCACGCCCTATGTAATTCCAGACCTGCCCCTTTTATGTCTTTGGGCTTTGGGCTTTGGGCCACATCACATCAGTTGCCCAGGCCTGCCAATTTGAGATGTTCAACATGCGGAAAATCAGACCCTTTCTGACCCAATATTGCTACGCAATGTCCCGTGATGACTGCAACTCCCTCCTGACAGGTATACCTGCTTGTGCGTTGAAGCTACTGCAGGTGGTGCCAAATGTGGCGGCACGTTTGGTATTCACTCAATCCAAAAGCACCCATATTACTCCTCCAAAGGGGTCAATTGTCCCGGGCCCAGGCAGAGAGGGGGCCCAGAATTGGATCCTCATTACATTGTATTGATTGGGTTTGGGGCCCTTTCAGATGTCTTTGTCCCGGGCCCAATCAAAGCTGTCAGCGGCCCTGCGTGTGCGTATGTGTATAGTATGTGTCTACGTGCTTCTCTTCGAACGTCACATGGCCATTGAGAGTATCATTATAGTGATGGATACGATGGAGGTCTAATGACATCCAGCCGATGCACAGTCGGATCGGGGCTTTGAGGAGCGGCATTCCCCATAAAGGTCGCTATAAATCACACTGCACATTGCACAGTGCCCCATCCCACCCCGGCCTGCATAACTATTACCCACCACACACTTAACCACACGCATGGAGGCATGCACACACACACACACACACACACACACACACACACACACACACACACACACACACACACACACACACACACACACACACACACACACACACACACATATGTCAGGACACTTACACCCACACACCTGGATGGACCCCAGACACTCACAGCCGTACACACAGACACCTGTACACACACAGAGAGACACAGGCACGCATAAACACAAGCATGCGCACCCACACACACACACACACACCCACACACACACATACACACAAACAAACACACACACACACACACAGAGATACTACACACACACGCACAGCCTGTCAGCTTTCAGTGCGCATCACTATCATCCAAGAGTCCGTCTCCAATCAAATAAACCTGGGGCAAGCATCTGTCTGGCCGTAAACACATTTCGACATTTCACTTTAGAGACGATACCATCTCCAGATAACATTGTAATAAGGTCCACCCATAAGGGAGATTGGATGGCTTGTTGACAACAAAAAGTGCTCTTTGTTGGCTTTAGCGAATTGTGGGGAATGTTTTTTAGAGATGTTCAACTCAGCTCGTTCCATTTGTCTCTTTACTACTCCCCTGCCTCCCTCGCTACCCCCCCCACCCCTCATTCCTCTGTGCTGAGAAAAAGAACAGTTAACCTCCTCGACCTCATGCCTGTTTGAGAAAAAGCATTTAGGGAGTAACAGAAGCCTTCAGTTTTTGTTTTTGTTTCTGTGTGTGTGTGTGTGGGTGTATGTGAGAGAGAGAGAGAGAGAGAGAGAGAGAGAGCGAGAGAGACAGACAGAGAGACAGAGAGACAGAGAGACACACACTCGCACACACAGAGAGACAGAGTGAAAATGACAAAGCTTCAGGTGTGTCTGCGCTTATGTCTATGTGTGAGTGAGTGAGTGAGTGAGTGAGTGAGCGAGAGAGAGAGAGAGAGTGTGAGAGAGAGAGAGAGAGAGAGAGAGAGAGAGAGAGAGAGTGTCTGTGTCTATGTCTATGTGTGTGTGTGTGTGCGTGCGTGTGCGTGTCTCTACATGCATGTGTGTTTACACTTACATAAGGTAAATTATTCTCTCCTCAGGAGGTGTGAGTCATGTATGCTTTATCATTAGACGTGTAGTACAGCATACATGACTCACATCTCCTGACGAGAGATATCTCAGCCACTACATGGAGACTAAGGTGAGGCCTTCTGTTCCCATCCCGGGAGCCACACAGTGACAGCAGCGGGGACTCCTGTCCGCCTGTCCGGTCGCTATGTGGCCACACACGTCACCTGTCATGGGCCACTCCTACTAGTGTGTATGTGATAGCTGGATCGTTAGCGTGGCGTAAACAACGCAGTCCGCATCACACAGGCCCGGACTGGGACCACAAATAGTGCATTCAGGCCGACTGAGAACCGTGCTGTAGCCCGTTCCCGCACCTGATCTCGAACTGGCCGTCGTGTTCACGCCACAGACATTAACGTTCGCGAACCGGAACGTTGGTTCGCCATGCGAGCCGCAAAATACTTGTTTTTTCTCTGCGAACCGTGACGATGTCGTGGCCGTCAGCAGGTTCATCCGGGTAACCGAGTCACGTGCTGGAAAAGTTTGGAGCCCGGTAAGCACTTAAGTGCCGAAAGTAACTGGTGCAGGCACCGACACCGGCTCCATTCTGGTCGGCCTGAATCCCCTAAATCAGGCCCGGCATTTTTGCCATAGACCAGCCCTACAGCCCCACCCCCCATACTACCATTATGATGGGCTCAGTACACTGTATATCAAGGACACACAGATGGGCCACCCCAATCTAAATCGCGGGTCGTCTCTGAGGGAAAATGTGAAACAAGCAAAAAAAATCAACAGCATTGGCCCCTGATGACTGTCGGCCCACCAGGAAAAAGCCCTGTATGCCAGACAAGTCCAGCCTTGGCATCACATGACCTTTAGTGTCATGTGATGGCGGGGAGACAGATGACAGGTACACAACGATCCACAGATACATTACTGTAGACAGCATATGTCACGGTCCTTACAGTAGTCCCCATGAGACCAAAGCAGTGAGAATTGTTTTAAATGTATTGTGATGTCACGAGAGGCTGCATCATCGAGGGGCGCTACGTCCCCCTGAAATGGCTCCAGCCACAACCCGCAATGGCTCCATCTGGTGGTGGAACAGGAAACTCCACACCTGCACACAGCATACCTGAACACAGGTGTGGGTGATTGTCACCAACCGGAGGCTAACGAGCTGAAGAGCTTGGTGAGAGCTAGAAAGCTCAATGGAGTCAGTGCAGCATGAGGGAGCCAAGACAGCAGACTTTCTCTCTGCTTTCCGTCCAAGTGGAGACTACTTACCGGTTTGTTTGCTGGTAGAACACAGACGGAAAACTTACCTGTGGATATACTTACCCTTGGATTCAGAGACTGGAACTGTTGGAATACTGGAATATCTGGATGGGACTTCCGTTTGAACTCACAGTAAGAAGTGAAACTTTAATGTCGCTTTCAGAAGAGGATATCTAACTGAGGCCTTGTTCTAAGTTCATTATTGACATTCCCCTGAGAGACTTTTATTTTAGGCCACTGAAAAAATCTTCCTTATTTGAACTTTAACCCCTGAAGCGCCTTTTTGTTTAATGCTGAAGTTTATCATTAAAAATCATTTCATTTGAACCTTGTGTCCTTGCACTCCTTGAACTGTCCTGCTGAGAGCTAAGCCTCTCGTGGTATCACATATGGTGGAGGACGCGGGCAGTTCAAGAGCTAACAGTGCATGTATGAGGAGGACACTGAAAATTTGATTTTAACATTCTCCCAATTGACCGTCAGCTCCCCTCAAAATAAAATGGAGGACATTTTGAAGGCACTTGTGGCAGGCCAACAAGCCCAAATTCAAGCCAGTGCAGCTCTGTTACAGGAGCAAAGGAGAGCAAATACTCTGAAGGCAGAGGAACTGCAATTACAAAAAGAAATGGCCACTCGAAATGTGCGCCCCATAAAGGCAAGTGATTACATTGCAAAGATGGGAGCCTCTGATGATGTTGAGGCATACTTGCATACGTTCGAAGCCACAGCCACTAGGGAAGCGTGGCCTAAGGCACAGTGGGTTGGACTGCTTGCCCCCTTTTTAACTGGAGAGTCATTGAACGCTGTCCAAGACCTGGCCCCCGACAAGGTGAACGACTACGATACTCTGAAGATGGAGATCCTCAGCCGCAGCGGGCTCACCAAATTCGGTATGGCCCAACGTTTCCACAGCTGGACCTTCCACCCTGACCAGGCTCCACGTGCACAGATGCATGAACTCACAAGGATGGCACGAAAATGGTTGGAGCCAGAGAAAAACACGGCCGCGGCAGTTGTGGAGGCAGTAGTGGTGGACCATTACCTACGGGCGCTGCCGTACGAGGCAAAGCGCCTCATTAGCCAGCAGGCTCTAACCACCGCTGCACTCACGGTGGAAGCTGTGGAAAAGTACCAGGCCACCACAGAAATGCTTCGTTCTACCAGAAAGGACCCCAAGACTGTGCCCCCTCCAATGTCAGGAGGAGGCCGCTCAAAGATCACCAAGGTCTCCAATCCAGCTCCCGCAGGAGCTAGCTTTGCTCCAAGTGGACCCAGAAACCAGTTTGGGTCTGGAGGTCTACGCCGAGATGATAGCACCGTGCAATGTTACAGATGTGGGGAAATGGGACACTTCTCCTGGCAATGTGGGAAACAGTCAGATGAGCCCATGCCCACTGAGCAGTCCTCCAGTTCTCCATCCACCCACCTCTTTGCGTCGCTCGTGGGATACACCGATAGCAACCCAGATCGACCCCCCACCTGCCCGGTGACGGTGAACCATCAGGACGTCGAGGCTCTGCTGGACTCAGGTAGCCGAATCACCCTTGTGCGGAAAGACCTAGTAGACTCGTCATGTTTGACCACTGGCAGTGTCCTTCCAGTGTCCTGTGTTCATGGAGAGACCCGGGACTACCCCACCACTGACCTAACAGTGACCACTACTCGTGGAACCATACGCATGATGGCCGGGGTGGTCGATTCCCTCCCCGTTCCAGTCCTAATTGGGCGAGACTGCCCATCCTTCCAAGCACTCTGGAGAGAAACACAGGAAAGGCTAGACCGGGTCCCTCGAAAACGAAGAGGTAAGGCCCATTTAGTGAACACTTCATTGCAACCATCAGAACCCCTCATGCTTTCTTCTGCCCTCGCAGGGATGGCAGACACCCCTGCAGACACAGAGACCGGCCCTGACACTGGAGAGGACAGCGTGGCTCTGGGAAGTGCCCAAAGCTCCAACGAGGAAGAAGCTAGAGGCACCCAGGAGCTGCCCCCTCTCACCGGCCAGTACGGTACTGCTCAAATGCAAGATCCTACTCTCGTAAATGCCATGAGAAATGTACAGGTATTAGAGGGAGTGGTGATAGGAGATAGGACAAGCCCCACTTACCCCCATTTCGCAATTAGTCGGGGATTAATTTACCAAGTTATAAAGGAAAATGATGAAATACTTGAGCAGCTCCTTGTTCCTCAACCCTATCGGGCCACAGTACTCAACCTTGCTCACAGTCACCCCTTAGGAGCGCACCTAGGGGTTGAGAAGACAAAAGAAAGAGTTTTGCAGCGGTTCTTTTGGCCAGGGGTTCACAAAGAGATAGAGAACCACTGCCGTAGTTGCCCTGAATGTCAAACGAGGGCGCCCAAGCCCTCATACAGAAGCCCGCTCATTCCCTTGCCCATTATCGAAACCCCATTTGAGAGAATTGGCCTAGACATAGTGGGTCCTCTGCCAAAAAGTTCTAGAGGCCATCAATACATTCTGGTTATTCTGGACTATGCCACCCGATATCCAGAGGCCATCCCATTGAGGAAGGCTACCTCTAGACAAATAGCGAAGGAACTCTTCTTGCTCTCAACTAGCCTTGGGATCCCGAAGGAAATATTGACCGACCAAGGGACTCCGTTTATGTCCAGGGTGATGAAGGAGCTCTGCGCCCTTCTGAAGATCAAGCAGTTGAGAACATCCGTCTACCACCCCCAAACAGACGGGCTTGTTGAACGGTTCAACAAAACACTGAAGTCCATGCTGCGGAAGGCTATTGCAGAGGATGGACGCAACTGGGACCAGCTGATCCCTTACCTGCTCTTTGCAGTGAGAGAGGTACCTCAGTCATCTACTGGTTTCTCACCCTTTGAGCTCTTACTTTCCTACAGACCCAGAGGACTGCTCGACATTGCCAAGGAGGCTTGGGAGGAGCAACCCTGCAGACAGCGGACGCTGATCGAGCATGTTGGGGCCATGAAAGAGCGAATGAGGGCCATCTACCCCATCGTACGTGAGCACATGGAAAGTGCTCAACGTCAACAACAAGCCTCATACAACCGACCTGCCCAGCCCAGAGAGTTCCAGCCGGGGGACAGGGTACTGGTCCTAGTGCCAACAGTTGAATGCAAATTCCTAGCAACCTGGCAAGGTCCATATGAGGTAATCGAACGGGTGGGAGAGGTCAATTATAAGGTGAGGCAACCTGATAAGAGAAAGAAAGAGCAAATTTACCATGTCAATCTGTTAAAAAAATGGCACGCCCGAGAGGCACTTTTCAGTTGTCTGCCCCCCACAGAGTCCAAAGAACCTGCTCGAGAAGAGGTGCAGGTGGGCCCGGACCTGTCCCCCCATCAGCGTCAGATGACCCTGGAACTGGTAGATCGCAACCGAGACGTCTTCTCCTCCCTCCCCGGACACACAGAGGTGACCCAGCACGAGATCCGCACCATACCGGGTCGGACTGTAACCCAGCGTCCCTATCGTGTGCCGGAGGCTCGGAAAGTGGCCATCAAGGAGGAGGTAAAGAAGATGCTAGAACTGGGAGTCATAGAAGAATCCCGAAGTGCCTGGGCAAGTCCCATCGTGCTGGTCCCCAAGCCAGACGGGTCGGTGAGGTTTTGCAATGATTATAGGAAGTTAAATGAGGTGTCAGAATTTGATGCGTATCCTATGCCCCGAGTTGATGATTTGGTGGACGCCTTAGGCCAGGCGCGCTTTCTAACCACTCTTGATCTCACCAAAGGCTATTGGCAGGTACCGCTGACCCCGGGGTCCAAGAAGAAGACGGCCTTTGCCACGCCAGAGGGTCTATATCAGTACACTCGGCTCCCATTCGGCCTCCATGGAGCACCAGCCACGTTCCAGCGCTTGATGGATCGGGTCCTCGCCCCCCACAAGAAGTACGCTGCAGCCTTCCTTGATGATGTGGTCATTCAGAGTCCAGATTGGGACAGCCACTTAGCCCGGGTGCAAGCTGTACTCAATTCTCTTAGGGAGGCTGGCCTGACTGCAAACCCCAAGAAATGTCGACTGGCCTTTGGTGAGACAAACTACCTGGGGTACACTATAGGCTGTGGTCTGGTCAAGCCCCAAGAAGCCAAGGTGAAAGCCATACGAGACTGGCCGCGCCCTATCACCAAGAAGCAGGTGAGATCGTTTTTGGGCCTAGCCAACTACTACAGACGTTTCATTGCTAACTTTGCCACCATAGCTGCTCCCCTGACAGATTTGACGACAAAACGCCACTCAAGAATGGTAAAATGGAACCCGTCGGCGGAGGACGCCTTCGTGGCCCTGAAACAGGCCTTGTGCTCCAGTCCTGTTCTGGTGGCGCCGGACTTCAAGAAGGAATTCCTGGTGCAGACAGATGCTTCAGAGGTGGGCCTGGGAGCAGTACTTGCGCAAGTCCATGAAGGTGAGGAACATCCGATTCTTTACCTAAGCCGGAAGTTACTCCCGAGGGAAAAGAACTATTCTACGGTGGAGAAAGAATGCCTTGCCATTACCTGGGCCCTGGAGTCGCTGAGGTATTATCTCCTGGGGCGCCGTTTCACTGTGGTGTCCGACCATGCTCCTCTTCAGTGGATGGCAAGGAATAGGGAAACCAACAGTAGGGTAACCAGATGGTTTCTTGGCTTGCAAGCTTTTAACTTTTCTGTCATTCACAGAGCTGGCAAGCGGCACGGCAATGCAGACGGCCTCTCCCGACGGGATGCCCTCTTCACCTCCTTCGGCACGACGCGGACGTCGACTCCAAGGGGGGGGATGTGTGATGTCACGAGAGGCTGCATCATCGAGGGGCGCTACGTCCCCCTGAAATGGCTCCAGCCACAACCCGCAATGGCTCCATCTGGTGGTGGAACAGGAAACTCCACACCTGCACACAGCATACCTGAACACAGGTGTGGGTGATTGTCACCAACCGGAGGCTAACGAGCTGAAGAGCTTGGTGAGAGCTAGAAAGCTCAATGGAGTCAGTGCAGCATGAGGGAGCCAAGACAGCAGACTTTCTCTCTGCTTTCCGTCCAAGTGGAGACTACTTACCGGTTTGTTTGCTGGTAGAACACAGACGGAAAACTTACCTGTGGATATACTTACCCTTGGATTCAGAGACTGGAACTGTTGGAATACTGGAATATCTGGATGGGACTTCCGTTTGAACTCACAGTAAGAAGTGAAACTTTAATGTCGCTTTCAGAAGAGGATATCTAACTGAGGCCTTGTTCTAAGTTCATTATTGACATTCCCCTGAGAGACTTTTATTTTAGGCCACTGAAAAAATCTTCCTTATTTGAACTTTAACCCCTGAAGCGCCTTTTTGTTTAATGCTGAAGTTTATCATTAAAAATCATTTCATTTGAACCTTGTGTCCTTGCACTCCTTGAACTGTCCTGCTGAGAGCTAAGCCTCTCGTGGTATCACACTATACAAAATAGCTGCCAGAGCCTTTCACTGCAGACAAACGATCCAGTATTCTTTAGTTGTCAGGGCTTAGGTCCCATGGGGCCTGCTAGAGCAGGTGTGAATTCTACAGCTTTAGCTCCCTATAACCCTTGGATCCAAATCATCAGACAAGAAGATAAAAGTTGAAACATTTTTTAAGACACACTGTTATAAATTTGCTGTTTCCAGAATGGCAATGACATAGTCGTAGTGCATTATTAAAGGTCCTGTTTTATGTCATAGTAGAGTAGTGCTATGGTGGTTAACTTTTCAATGCCTATTACAGCGTGCCACAGGAGGTAGAGCATGCATTATGGGGCTACAGCTCCAACCAAAAAGTCCAGTTGCTTACAACAAGTCACATTCTGTCACTTAGCCTGAGATGGGTAAATAGGATTCTTCATAGCCTATCTGCTTACCGGTATGTATTTGCAGCAACTTAAACTCTGCTAATCTTTCAGCGTTTTGAACATACTGAACCAGAGTTGGCGATGATTTTTGTTGATGGTTTTGGTTCTGGCTGTGGTAGTAACTAGCCTGGTCCTGACCATCCCATAATACTACCATTTCATTTCGTATGGTCTGGCATTTGTTTGCTCTGAAGCGATTGCAGGAAGCAGGAAGTTTGCACTCAGTTATGGTTTGAAATTATTGGACACCTCTCACCCAATCGCCGGCAACAACATAGCGCAGACCAATGGCTCTGGCGCAGATGTGTACGTCATTGTCACGAGCGTTCTCCCCCTTTCGCCCCCACGTGGCGCGCATATTCGCTTATTGGCTGTTTTCTGGGGGGGCGTTGCGATCAAAATCCTACTGCTCCAGGCACTCCACAGAGAAGCACGGCCAGACTACCGTAGTGGAGCCAATCCTTTGGCGGAAGTACGTAGGATGGCTCGCAAGGCTAGGCGATGACCCACCAGAAGCCTCAGAAAGCCTGACGCTTTTCAAGGCCTTTCTGATGTTTTGGTTATGGCTGTGGTAGTAACACCATTACAGATAAAAAGCCGTCCCATAATTGCATTCCACACTGACACAACACGCTTTCCTTTCAGGGCTTTCAAAATAACATAAAAAACCCTCACAAATCACGTTAACTATTATCATGGATTATGATTAATGTGCACAACGTATAAATGTGTTCGATGTCAGTAATGTTTTCTTTTCTGAGTAGAGGGTGTTCCACATAAAATAGTGTTGCCATACGTACTGTATGTGATTCAGTGCCATTACTTCAGCCCTTTTCAAATGTGATGCCACACACAAAAAAACTGCCTTTACGCACTCGTTTGTATGCACTCTTTTCAGAGCAGAGTATGTTTGTGCTCTTGTGCCCACAAAGAGGTTTGGCAGTGGAGCACAAAAGTGTGGCATCGGCAGTCCTCCACACTGAAAAATCACAAAATTACCAACACCCACAAACGCAGGGGGACATTCACCATACAACCCTCGCCATTGCAAACAGGAATGTGTTTTTAACAAATCAATGTGGATAAACATTGGCCACCAGAAATCCATTCAAAACCATCAATACATACCAAACACCAATACAACTGCACACACACAGGCACGCACACACACATACACGCATGCACACCCGCACGCACACGCTTGCACACACGCACGCACGTAAACATCCATGCACGCATCCATGCACGCACACACAAACGAGAAAGATCCAAGGCTTTGATGACACATGGTGGTGAAAATTTAATTAATCTTAGAAGATGTTTCCAATCTATTTGGGAATGTGCAAATATAATTTAACTGCTTCAGTGGCCAGTTAGTCAAGGCATTAATTAAAAACAGGACACATCGGTAATTTCTGCACCATCTGTTTGTTTTTGGCACTGAAATTCAAACAAATAATAATGTGATTAAAAAGTAGATATAGGCCTACCTACTTAAACTTTGTTTAACCCACAAACTGGTGACATTCAGACGCACAGACTCATATTCATTCACACACATTCACATCATTAAATGATTACAGAAAAGTCGACGACACAAACGAGGAAAAAACTGCAAGCGTATATCCCCATCTCATCTTCCTGAATTAATTATCTCAATCATACCAGAGCTCACATCCTGGAAGGACTTTATGTGTGAAAAGCTTCATCTGTTTATTTTTTTCCTCCTGGCTTCCATCTTCCAAGAGCTCTCCACTCATCAGCGAGAGCTTGACCCCCTGCAGTGAGGATCCTAGCTTAGCTAGCTTGGCTGGATGCAGGGCCGTTACAAGGTTTGTGGGGGCACTAGACAAACAGGGATTCAGGGCCCCCTTTTCCTATTCAAACTGAATTTATGGAGGAGCTGCTGCCACACTCACAAAATTGCCATTGCTGTCGTTTGAATACAAGTTACATAACCAGTCATTACCTGGGGGGGCCTGTTCAGCTTGGGGCCCTAGTTTGCTTGCCTAGTTGAGACAGGCCTGTCTGGCTGGCTGGACACTCGGCACACACTGAAGCACCAGGCAAGGAGTCCCCCCTACTGTGTGGGGCTTTCCCTGTTATTGCAATTAGAGTGGCCCTCTGGGAGGCCTCGGGCCTGGGCTAAGTTTATTCAGGGGCCCCGTGGAGCAAAGCCACCTCAGGTAGAGGGGACAAATCGTGCCGGTGCTTCAATTGCTGCGGGGCAGCTTAGATACAGAAACCAAAAAGTCTGGTGATACTATGTAGGAGAAATCGAAGAAGGTACACAGTGACTGATTCTACATTGCTAAACCTCCCAACCACTCAAAAAGATATACACCTGACTGAGCTAAAAGCTTTTAGTTCACTCCATAGCATACCTATTCATCACCACCTTGGAGTTACTGTGAGCTTGCACATTTCAGAGTATGTCTGGACTGTGTGTCAAGAACTGGGTTGTATTTACCACTCAATTGACATCACAGCCCATGTTAAACACTGTGTTCACACATGCGCACACACACACACACACACACACACACACACACACACACACACACACACACACACACACACACACACACACACAATCTGATGACACATTGACATACAGGACACCTGACCTTGGGCTTTTTAACACACACGCGCGCGCGCGCGTACACACTAGCACGCACACACACACACGCACACACACACACTCCCTCATTATCTATTGCCTTCAGGACAGCTTCTGCAGCCTCTCATAAAGTGCTTCTGGTTTGTTCTCATAGCAACTCACGAATAGTAATCAATGTAGGAGGTGGCCACACACTCAATGATTTAAGACCATTAATGAATCATTGGAAAGGTGTGGGATGGCATTCGATCCAGATATTGACCATAGGTAAAGCATGCATACATCATATTTTAAAATTATGTGGGCTTTTTTCAGCAAGAGTTAAATACGGGGAATGACGTCTGCCTAAATGAGTGTGGCTATTTGCTAATGTGTAGTGTATATGTACGTATGTGTACATGCGTCTTTAGCGTGCACACTCACATGCACATCTGTATGCTTCTGTGTGGACAACACTACAACACTAAAATGGCCGTGGCTTTTTTGCAAAAGTTGAGAAGCATCCACACCTGAAATTGCATCTCTCTCTCTCTCTCTCTCTCTCTCTCTCTCTCTCTCTCTCTCATATATCTCCAGCTGCTGCAAGTGCCTTCTGATGTTGGGGATGGAGATGGAGGTGGTGTGGGGAACACCACCCCAATGGATTGAAAACATTCCTTTTCCACCGCAAAGTATACGTTGAGATTTAACAAAAGTGGACTTGGCTTTTAGCAAGAGCCGGGAAGCATGCAACATTGCACCAGAAACTTTATTTCTCTCTCTCTCTCTCTCTCTCTCTCTCTCTCTCTCTCTCTCTCTCTCTCTCTCTCTCTCTCTCTCTCTCTCTCTCTCTCTCTCTCTCTCTCTCTCATATCTCCAGCTGCTGCAAGTGCCTACTGATGTTGGGGATGGAGATGGAGGCAGTGTGGGTGTGGGTGTGGGTGTGGGTTGGGGATGGGGGTGGAG
Source organism: Engraulis encrasicolus (assembly GCF_034702125.1). NCBI lineage: Eukaryota > Metazoa > Chordata > Actinopteri > Clupeiformes > Engraulidae > Engraulis > Engraulis encrasicolus. The sequence goes on along the minus strand of NC_085865.1, from coordinate 32,476,592 downwards.
ATGGAGGAAGTGTGGGTGTGGGTGTGGGTTGGAGATGGAGAGGCATAGATACTGGAGAGCATCTTGGAATCATCTACTTGAGAGGTACCCAAGACTTAGTTGTTCCTTTTCTTTTTTCTCCATTTACCTGCTCAGGTGTAAGACGATTGGTCACGCCGAGATTAAATGTCCACTAACCTAAATGGGGTTATTCTGTCTTTGTGCTGTGGAGGTGGAGTTGCTTGAGAGAATGAAAGAGCAAATGAAATTACTCACCAAGTTAAAGTAAAGGGGATGATGAGGAGTCTGTATTGTATGGCTCAGTCTTAACTACACACCTCCTCCTCCGACACCAAATACGCGCACACACACACACACACACACACACACACACACACACACACACACACACACACACACACACACACACACACACACACACACACACATGTGCGTGCACACACACAATTTTGAACTACCCTCTGGAGCTACGCCTGTGCAGTACACGTGCAAATACACACGCACGCACGCACACACACACACACACACACACACACACACACACACACACACACACACACACATGCACACAGGCTTTGGTGCAGGCACAGAGAGAGAGAGAGAGAGAGAGAGAGAGAGAGAGAGAGAGAGAGAGAGAGAGAGAGAGAGAGAGAAAGAAAGAGAGAGAGAGAGAGAGAACACACACATGCATGCACACGCACGCATGCACACACACGCACACACACACACACACACACACACACGCACACACACAGACCAAACAACCTACTTTCCAGGAGACCTGATTCCTAGCAGCTGTGCTCCTGCTTGTGTAAGTGTGTTTAAGCTACAGCTGGAGCATGAAGCTGTGGGACATGCATTTAGTAGATGCACACTCAGACACACAATTAACTACATTTCTTCCTCGGGAGACCAACCGGTGAGCAAAGGTGACCGCTGACCTACATGACTTCAGATGCTGCTGACAAAGTGATAATGGCACGCATGGCATTTTTGAAAGGTTAATTGTGTTCATTGAATGTCTCACTTGGGATGTCTCCCTTACTGGACAGGAACTGTTATCTACTATGGTGGGTAAGGTGTGTTCATTCTTTCACCTCCAAAGCTGTTGGTGCCTTCGGGTGATCTGGGTTCCACATTATTCTGATCAATACCGCCACTAATCATTAACAATGATTTTTCCCCCCCACATACTGTGGCTGGATGGCTTATAGCCTACAGTGCAGTGATGTTGATTGCTTCATTTTATAGACACATTTGCCCCACAACACCCCAAACGGACTACCTCACAGTAAACCCATGTGTTGTTATTACGCCCTGATGACCAGACTAAAGTCAAATATCAATTTCCCCAAGTTCACCACTCAGATGTTCCAAGACCTGCGGAGGATGCTGTTTGGCCAACCGCCGGACGAGAGCATCAGTTGGAGTGGTAATATTCTGAGATTGTCCGCTTTAGGCGTGGTTAATATTTAATGCCCTCCTCTCCTGGCGGTATAACCACGACGCCACACTAAAGGTCAGAGATAACCCCTTCAATGTCTAATAGCAAAGTTAAAGATGAAACACTGAGGGGGTGATAGCGTTAAACCGTTTCAATAACAAATCGTTTCGTTTTTGTAGCAGGAAACTTGGTGAGTAATAAGTTCTTTTGACGCTATTAGAATTGCTGCTTCCACATATCCAAAGACAGAGGAGGATAAGAGGCTAGTCTTGAGATCGTTAAAAAAGGAACATATGGAGGAAAAAGGCAATAGGCAGTAGATTTTTTTCTCTGGTCTAATCATACTTTCTGATGATTCGCAAACTACAAGACACACGTGAGGTCTCACAACAGACGCAGGTGATGCAGAAAAATAATAGCCTATCGACAGTAGCCTAAACTCTGGTTACAGTAGCTTCGCTGCTTTCTTTGAGGTGTGTGTGCCGAAATATTGTAAAACCTAGTGCAATAGTTTGCTCTTACCATCATGTTGCCTTGCATCTTGGCAGTTTCAATCAGATTCTTTTCCTTCATCTCGGTCGTTCCGCTCCCGCGGGCAGTCAACGTGTCTTCTTTTTGAAAGCTGATTCGACGAATGGAAAGACTTTTTGGGAAATAAATGTCCTCGGTTCGTCTCCACCAGTTTCGCTTGTGTCCACGGGTCTTGTTCGCTAGTTGTAGTTTGCCGTGATCAGGTTTTCACCCCGCATTGATCAGACTCCCCCCTGTGCGCGGTGTCCTCAGTACATCCTGTTGATTGATAACAGCCGCCGAACGTGCTCTCCGTCCCAATGCGCGCATTTATAACCGACCCACCAACCATGGACGGTTACAGTTTCTTCTTGTGATTTACAAGTTCATACGTGCGGTCTGGCCGTTTACGACGCTTGAGGGGGAATGGCATATGGTTGTAGATTAATTCCAATCAAAAGGGGGCAGGGGCAACACAGACTGCTAAATCCACCCGCGGAGACTTGACAGTCGGAGCGTGTTGTGCGCGCAGTCCGCTGAATATTGATACTCTGTGTGAGGTGCAGGTTATTATGGACTCATGAGCCACGATGATCCAGTTTACTGAATTGCTTTTATCTTATCATTTCATCATCCATACCAGGAGAGTGACGCAGGATAATTGAAAGACAGGTAGCATAATTATGTTCGTGTTTCAAAAGGGACTATTTTAATATACCACTTTCAATTACAGTAGGCGTAAAAAAAACAGTACATATATTTGAGACTGTCACATTGGTCATATTGTACAACTGCAGTAAACTCTTGAATTGTAAAGGTAGCCTACCATCTTCATGTAGGCCTACTGTGTGTATTGTATAGTACCGTAGTCTATATTCTGTATGCATATTTAACTATTATCCTTTATATATTCACAAGACATCTGTATAGCAAGTTAATTACTTCTGTATATAGAAGTAGCTAAGCCCCCCCCCCCAACACACACACACACACACACACACACACACACACACACACACACACACACACACACACACACACACACACACACACACACCACCTACTCAATGCCTACAATTGAATGGGCATCCATTTCTGAGCCCCCCTCCCCACAGTGGGCCCAGGACAACTGACCCCTTTGTGCCCCCCCCCCCCTCTGTCGGTTCCCCCGTACACGGCTCCAGTGCCAGTCTACAAAGGACCTATCTACCCCACAGCCAGACCCCAGAGGAACTCCCCCAGTGGGCAGCCCATCAAAGGCTGCAGCAGTGCTGTCTACCCGCACATGGCTGAGGAACACTCATCTCTGCCGGGTCTCTGCCAACTGGGCTGGGGTGAGGTAGAGGTGGGGGTGGTAAGGTAGGGGGTAGGCTAGGTGGAGGTGGTGGTGATGGGATTCGTTTGTGTGTGTGTGTGTGTGTGTGTGTGTGTGTGTGTGTGTGTGTGTGTGTGTGTGTGTGTGTGTGTGTGTGTGTGTGTGTGTGTGTGTGAGCGAGCATGCATACCCTATCTATGCCTGCAGGTGAACATCTGTGTGTGCGTGTTTGCATGTGTGCGCCGTGTGTGTTTACCTATATCTACTACTGCATGAGCATCATCAATCCGTTTTTGCATCATACCTATGGAGAGTGTGTGTGTGTGTGTCTGTGTGTCTGTGTGTCTGTGTTTGTGTCTGTGTGTGTGTGTGGATGGCGGGTATGTCAGAGACAGATACCGGGCTACTGAAATGCCTGGCCCTCCCTAAGGCAAAAAGCAGACTGCCTTTGTGTTTCTGTGTGTGTGTGTGTGTGTGTGTGTGTGTGTGTGTGTGTGTGTGTGTGTGTGTGTGTGTGTGTGTGTGTGTGTGTGTGTGTGCACGCTCAACAGTAAACAAAGAGCCTCCCCACTGAAGCCAACACACAAACAAGCACTCTCTCTCTCTCTCTCTCTCTCTCTCTCTCTCTCTCTCTCTCTCTCTCTCTCTCTCTCTCTCTCTCTCTCTCTTTCTCTTTCTCTCTCTCTCTCTCTCACACACACACACACATTACACACACACACACACACACACACACACACACACACACACACACACACATATACACACACACAAACACACACACAATCAGGGCGAGCCAGCACATAATTGCTGATGAGGAACCAATTTCCTATCTCTGGTCTGTTGCCGTTCCATTGTGATGGGCTGTCACACTAAAAATAGGCCCTGTAGTTTTAATTGTTTAAAACCTGAATACAAAAACATAACAATGAGTAGAACTCAATGCCAATGTATCCATACTGATGCTATTTAGAAGTTGTTGTTGTTGTTAGGCCTCCAGAAGTCCATCAGTTCATGTACACTAGAGTGTCAGCACACCAGCCTGATTATCATCGACTTTCAAATGTCTTCGAGACTTGGTCTGACCAAGAGCATAACAATGAACATTTGTTCATTGGTTGACCTTCTGTTCATAGTTCACCCGCCTCCCTTGGTTTGCTATTGGTTGCTTGCTTCCCAACAAAGTGGGAGGAGTTCACAATTTTTCTAGAGCTCAGAAACTATATTTGTATTGCTCCTGGCCTGACTAGAAGCAAAGCTAAAAGTGTTGTGTCACTAGGAGGCCGCGGCCTGGCTATCAGCACACAAGATTTGCTTCAGATCTGTCCACCCTTTTAAAAGTTAACCCACAAATACAAATCTGTAACAGATCCAGGCTTGAACCGATGTAATGTATGGACTGATGAGCAGAATAAGTTAATAAGCTTAATTGTTATATTGTTGTCATATTGTTGTATGTTGTTATATTGTTATATGTATTATTTATATGCTATGTGTATTTATTTTTTTGTCATTAAAGTTTTTTTTTATTTTGATTTAATAACAACAACACAAATACATACAAATGACATTCAAAAACAGAAAGAAAGAAAAAAAAAAAACCCCACAAACAAACATCGGCAGCAACAGAACATGACAGCACTCATCAACTACTCATTCACAGACACATCCATATACACACCCACACTCAGAATACATATCACACCACAAATCCCCTACGAATTTCCACCAACACTGTAATCAAAGTACACCCATGCCTGACTAGACTTACTTGGCTCCTTCTGCACCCTTGCAATCATGACCTCATAGGCAGCTGTCTCTGACATAAGTTGAAGCCACTCTTTGATTTCTGGTCTATGTGGGCTCTTCCATTTACGAAGAATAATTCTGGCCGCTACCAGAAAACCTGTCATTATTAGTCTACCTTCAGCTTTTGGAATTCCCTTTGGCATCAATGATTTGTCTCCTAGAAGGCAAAATTGTGCAGACTCTGGTATAGGTTGACTGAGCCAGTCCTCAATTTTTTTCAAAACCGCCTTCCAAAAGGGCATTATCAAGGGGCAATCCCATAATGCATGGAGAAGTGTACCCACCTCTTTGTTACACTTCCAACATTTATCATCCTTTGTTAAACCCATTCGACATAACTTACTTGGTGTAAAATAATACCTATGTACAATTTTGTAGTGAATAAATTTATTCCTGGCATCCCTTGTAGCCCTTCCCACATTTGAAATAATACTTTCCCACACTTCTTCATCAATGTCTGTATCAAGATCTTTCTGCCAGATAATTCTTAAATTTTCGCACATTTTTGTTTGAATTTTTGACATTTTGTTGTAGAAAACAGAGGCAGAGTGTAAGTGTATAATAGGCGGAGCATTAAAAAACTCCTGCATCACATTTTCTTCTTTGTTCTCTCTTCTTAAGCCAAAAACAGCTCCTACTGAACTTCTCAACTGTAGATACCTCCAGAAATCCCCTTTGTCAATTAAGTTATATTGTTGTTTAAGTTCCTCAAAAGACATGAATGTTTGATCTCTATATAGATCTTGGACAGTACGTATACCCTTCTCTAACCAAGTTGGCCATAGAAATACCTTTTTACCAATACGGATGGAGGGGTTACTCCATAAAGAAGAGTAGCTTTGTTTATATTGTGAAATCCCCAACATTTTATGCACCCTTGCCCATGCCCATCGTGAATGATCCAGGATTAAATTAGCCTCCCTTGCCTGTGTTTTCTGTGACATGTATTCCACCATACCAGATGGGCACACAAGTCCTTCTTCAATTTTGACCCACCCTGGCTGGGAACCACCGGTACCCCAATGCCTTGCCATTTTATTCATCTCAAAGGCAATATTATATAATTCTACATTTGGGAGGGCCATTCCACCAACATATCGTGAGGCAAATAGTTTTTGAAGCTTAATTCTTGGTCTTTTCCCATTCCACAAAAATTCTGTGATTAACTTGTTATATTGCTTGAAAATAGTATTGGGAATCTGTATTGGTATCATCATTGAGATATAATTAAATTGAGTGGAGACTATCATTTTAATCACATTGATCTTCCCCCATAATGTTAGGTTAATCATCCTCCACTTTTCCAAATTCAGCTTAATCTTCTTAAGCAGAGGGGACATATTCATCTCAATTATATTAGCCAAATCTGGGTTAAGTCTAATACCTAGATACTTCATTCCAGTTTGAACCCACTTAAACGGGAATAATGCCATTATGGTTTGACTGCATCCTTTCGATATCGGCATACACTCAGACTTTTCCCAATTTATCTTATAACCTGATATTTCTGAAAAAGACTCTATTGTGGACAAAACAATAGGAACTGACAACAGAGGGTCATCCAGAAGTAACAAAATATCATCTGCATAAAGAAACATTTTATGCTCGTCTCCATTATGCAAAATCCCTTTAATTCTACTCTCACTCCTTATTGCACAGGCCAAAGGTTCTAAGAATAGTGTAAAGAGTAATGGACTGAGGGGATCTCCTTGCTTTGTTCCTCGTGACAACTTAAAGAAAGATGATATTATTCCATTTGTTATCACTGCAGCTCTCGGGTCTGAATAGATAATCTTTACCCAATTGATAAAACCTTCTCCACATCCAAATTTTCTAAGAGTGTGATGTAGAAAGCCCCATTCCACCATATCAAAGGCCTTACGCGCATCCAATGACATGGCCGCCATTGCATTGCTATTGTTATGATTGAGATGCATTAGGTGCAATAGACGCCTAACATTATCAGAGGATGCTCTCCCTTTAATAAAGCCTACCTGATCAGAATGTATTAGTTGTGGCAAAAGATTCTCTAATCTGGTTGCCAGTACTTTTGTCAAGATTTTACAATCCACATCAATAAGACTGATTGGTCTATAGCTAGCTGGATCTTCAGGCTCTTTTTCTTTTTTAAGAATCAAGGAGATTAACGCTTGATTAAATGTATTTGGCAATTTGCCCACTGAAAAAGACTCTTCATAAACTTCTGTCAATATAGGAGCAAGAATGCCACTAAATCTCTTATAATACTCTGAGGGAAAGCCATCCAAGCCAGGTGATTTTCCCGCCCTCATTGATTTAATTGCATTTTTAACTTCCTCAATTGATATAGGAGAGTCAAGTAATTCTTTTTCATCACTCGACATTTGTGGTAGATTAATTTTAGAAAAAAAGGCATCATATTCTTTCAATTCAGGGTCAATCTCTGATGTGTACAGTTGACTATAGAAATTCGCAAAAACTGAATTAATATCGCTTGTATTAGTTTTCAATTCCCCTTTCTTGTTTTTAACAGCCGAAATAGTATAACTTGCCTCTTTTTGACGTAGTTGCCTGGCTAACAACTTTCCTGCTTTTTCTCCACTTTCGTAATAAGTAGTTTTAAGCTTGAATAAAGCATATTCTGCCCTTCTATTGTAAATATCATTTATTTGAAATTTAAGGTCACAGATGTCTTTTAGCAGTACGTCAGTATGTGTCTCTGCCAGTTTCTTCTCTAATTCTTTAAGTTGGGTTTCTAAGTCTTTCAGTTTCCTAATTTGTTCTCTTTTCTTTGCAGAACACTGAGCTATAAGC